>NW_007580085.1:23119-62202 GCF_000690725.1 Stegastes partitus | reverse complement strand
TTTTAAAATCAAAATTGTTTTTAAATAAATCCCATAAAAGACCAGTGTCAAACAGTGCTGTTTTTTTGTCCAGCTGAGTGACATTTTATTTGATAGAGCTTTGACAATATAAACTACATATATGTATACAAAAGGTCTGACTGGGCAACTGTCAGTCAATCTAATCTGGCAATGATGGTCAAACCCACAGTCACTGTGGTCTTTTTCATAATAACTCAATGATGACTCACTCATCCACCAATGGTCAGTCATGAGTGCAAACACTTGCCCATTAGCTTGCTAGTAGTCGTCCTATGTTGGCCACCACTTACTGCCATTTGATGTCACTTTTAGAGGTCATAGCAGTGCTTTGTGAGTTGCTAATACACGGTTTTGAGCTTACTGTTCATACTGCTGGTTCTGAACCAAAACGTTTCCCAATTAATCATCGAGTGGTTCTAGATGGGAAGCCAGGGTTCACTAAGGTCAGCAGGATTCATTCTCTGAAGACCATAAGTATATATTTGTGAAAATGTTAGCGAGCCATAAATGTTTCAGCTACACTGTTACTGGGGCTAACTGCGTAAAGTCTTTTAACCTTTTATCTCTTGTCCTGTATCCTGACAGAAATGCAGCATCCAGGAAGTATGCGCTACAAGTTTAACTTCATTGCTGATGTGGTGGATAAGATTGCTCCAGCTGTGGTGCATCTGGAGCTTTTCCAAAGGTAAAACTGATCAAAGCAGAAAAATTGAAAGTGTTACCTTCATAATTCATGTTTCTGCAGATGCAAAATATTGCTTTGTTTTCATATTTTGCCAGAGTGCCATTTTCCAATGAGGAGGTCTCTGTGTCAAGCGGCTCAGGATTCATAGTGTCAGAGGACGGCTGGATCGTCACCAATGCTCACGTACTCACTAACAAGCAGCGGATAAAAGTTGAGCTAAAAAGTGGCGTGTATTACGACGCTACGGTCAAGGACGTGGATCAGAAGATGGACATCGCCCTCATCAAAATTGAGTCAGAAGTAAGTGCCCTGCTGTTCCCCCTCAGCCCCCTGAAGGCTTTGGACTAAATTCTGTCTTGTGTTTTCCTCTGGTCTGGCAGCTTGTCATTAGAGACTTACATCAAAGTGTGATAATCCTGCCCAAAAAGCAGACGGATATTCCATGGAGAAAGTTATCAACAGCTTTTGCTCACCAAAATTAGACTCTGTTCTTTAACATGGTCAATTTGTTGTCTGAAGTCCTCAGGGGTGGTATTTGGTCATGTCTCGTAAATTCAAAGCGCCAGCTATTTTTTTGTGTATTTGCGAACGTTGTTCTGAATAATGCATGTCACTGCTCAGACATGCTCATACACAACCAGCTGCTTGGTATGGTAGAGGAGGCTCTACTCCCGACTACTTCAGTCAGACTCCACTCAGCATGAAGCACATGATTAACATTTTTCGTACTGATCTGAATACAAGAACACCTCAAGATCACAAGGAGTAAACCAGAGGCATTACTGGATTTGACTGCTCTAAAGGTGAAGGAATTTGTCTTGTAACAACCAGAGAGTGGTGACAGCTGTACACTGCTATATCTCTCTGTAATACATTCCTGGTAGGAAAGGGTTCTACAGCTTGCCGAAAAGGCAAATTTGTCGTGACATAAGGCTCCCTGCCCCGAGATGCAGCTATAAATTCAGCATTCCAAACCACCCCACAGTTATATGGCCTCAGCCTGGAAAATGAGGAGGCAGACAGAGACATGCTAAAATGTTCTGTACTTTTGGTTTACACATAACAAATCCAGTGTTAAAATCACACAGGACAGTGCGTATGAGTGGACCAAAAACTAATGTCCACAGAAGGGCTTTACCAACCTTATACTATATGTGGCAAAATGGGGCTTGGCAAGCATCAACAAAAAGAAAGAAGTAAACTTCATGTTTAAAATGTTCAACTAGTTGGCCAAACTAGTGTGTCAAAAACTTGGCAGAAAATGATAAATAATTCATGTAAGTGTTTAGTGTTGTAAGAATATACCATGTCCTGAGAAAACTAAAAAAAACACACAAAAAAACAATGTAACCATCCTCAGACTAAAATTGAAGTTTCTGAATTTTGTGGCAGATATAATTTTACAGGGACAACCTTACAGCAAAGACACAGTACCACACTAGGTTAAAAAACTACTATCAGAGATTTGTAGACTACACAAAATTCACATTATTTCAAGAAAAATAGCACTGCAATAAAACAGTGGTACTCCTCAACACCTGAAAACACAATTTGATGTCTAGGTTTTCACCTGAGATAACTATTGCTTGATAAGCTTACAGGAGGATTGAGGAAACAGGATCACCATCCCCATGTCAGAAGCAGACAATCGGTATGCCCATCTATGGACCAACGTCCTCTCCGAAGAGGGTTTGTGGTGCTCTGACAGCATCATATTGCTAACAGCTTTTTTCCGAAAGAGAACAGTCATCATTCACATGACCACAAGAGGTCTCTGGTCAGAAAAACCACTGAAGCAGGGTTGCTGTTAATAATAACATTATTAATGGGTGACATTGGGTCATGGCATCCATCATTATGATTGTCATGATCATTTTCTTATAGAGGGTTACACGGTGGCTAGCGCTGTTGATCCCCGGTTCGCGTCCTGGTTAGGACACCTGAGATCTTTCTGCGTGGAGTTTGCATGTTCTCCCTGTGCAGCGTGGGTTCTCTCCAGGTTCTCAGGCTTCCTCCCACAGTCCAAAAACATGTTGAGGTTAATTGGTGATTCTAAATGGTACGTAGGTGTGAATCTGGTTGTCTGTCTCTAAGTGTAGCCCTGCGATAGACTGGTGACCTGTCCAGGGTGTCCCCTGCCTTCACTCTAGTCGCTAGTCAGTGTAGTAATGGCAGCATTTCAGAAAATGATGTGTTTGTGCTTTATTCATTTAATGGTTTCTTGTTCTTCTTAACACTGTCATTTCGTTTGCGGCTTGTTGCAGAGTCCCCTGCCCGTGCTGCGTCTCGGCCAGTCCTCAGACCTGCGTCCGGGCGAGTTCGTGGTGGCAGTGGGAAGCCCCTTCTCTCTGCAGAACACTGTTACCACCGGCATTATCAGCACTGCCCATCGCAACAGTCTGGAACTGGGTTTCAAGGACTCTGACATGGACTACATCCAAACTGATGCCATCATAAATGTGAGTGAGAGCACAAGTAATACTGCAAAACCAGTGCATCTACATAAGCAATTTGTCTTCATAGTTTTTGTTCTATAATAAGTAAATAAATGTTTCTGTTGCTCTTTTGATTTACAGTACGGCAATTCTGGTGGACCACTTGTCAACTTGGTAAGAGGATTTATAGTGCTATGACATGTAAAGGGATAATACTGGGCCATCTGCATATGTGTTATGCTTTCTGCTTTGCAGGCATTCTTTCTTGTTTTATTAATAACAGTGAGGACTAAGGTCATGATTTTGTTTTATTTAATACCCAGTGTCCCCAGTCTGCTTCCTCAGGTTCAAGATTAAGCCTCTAACAAAATATTTTAGGACAAGACCTGATTATCGAGGCCATTGCATTGCTGCTATGGAATAAAATCATGCAATCATTTATCAAGGTTGCTGCCTCCAGCTTCCTTTCCCTAAAATGCAATTCTTTCTTAAAGGAGAGTAGTTGCCATACCGACGCTGCATTTTATAAATCGTCCTTCACTGTGAAAACACAGATAAGTTACTACCATAACCAAGACTGATGGTTTGTGTTGTGGGTAAAAAGAACACTTAATAGACTATGAGTTATGTTTTGTGCATACGAAGAAAAAGAACATTTCTCACGCTGCTGTTTTGTTTCTCAAGCTGTGAAATCAATGAAGGCCACAATTTCATGGCTCTCCTTCCATTCTGTGTTTAACAGGATGGAGATGTAATAGGCATAAATACTCTGAAAGTGGCAGCAGGGATCTCTTTTGCCATCCCTGTGGACAGAGTGCGTCAGTTTCTTGCGGACTCCTACAACAGACAAGTCAACGGTGAGCAGGCCCCTCTGTTGGTCAGCATCTCTGGGAAGTAGTTTATGATTTTATTCACTCAGACGAGTCAGTGAGTTATTTTTTAACATTTATTTGCCTTTAGGTAATGCAGCACAAAAAAAGAAGGTCATTGGAATCCGGATGCTGCAGCTCACACCTTCGTAAGTAGACGTCGAATTAACTAATTTTGAAATTACCATGCTCATTTTAGGAAGGTCCACATCAGGGGATTAAACATTCATTATAAAAAGAGTAGAAAATGCTTGTTTTTACAGTTGGGGGTGTCCTGTCAACAGTTTTACTGATATCTGTTTTGACAGTTGAAAATCCAGTCTGGGTGTGTGATTTTTTGGCAGCAAGGTTAGGCCAATCTGTGTCCACCCTCCTTAAAACATGCTCGGTTGTACCATTGACTTCTCAACGACTGTACCTCGGCCTGCATCTAGACTGAATGGCAAGTCAATGTGGGCCTAGCTTGACTCAACGGATGCTGATTATGGGTATAAACCTACCACTGGCTGCACATTGGCTGTGACTCAGGTGGTAGAGCGGGTTGTCCACTGATGGCAAGGTTGGCGGTTCAATCCCCACATGCCGAAGTGTCCTTGGGCAAGACACTGAACCCCAAATGGCTCCCAACGGTAGATTAGCGCCTTGCATGGCAGCTCTGTCACCATTGGTCTATGTGTATGTGAATGAGAAATGAGAAATGAGAAACACATTGTAAAGCGCTTTGAGTGCCGCAAAGGTAGAAAAGCGCTATATAAGTGCAGACCATTTACCATTTACATTTCACGTGGCTTTCTGATCCCCTTCTGACCTGCACATTACCATTTTCAAATTCACTTCACTACAAAAAACAACAACCTCAGAACAGCAACCTGTCACACTGAAATGTTTTGCTGAAGTTTTTGATCGTGCAATAAAACATCCCTGCTTGTTTTTTTTGTTTGTTTGTTTTGTTTTTGGTTAGTCATCCATTTTAATGACAGTGCTGTCCTCCCTGTAGGCAAATGTTCCACCAGAACAATCCACCTGTCATTATTTTAAGTGACACTGTCACTGTATCCATTTCTTGGTTCAGTCCAAGATGATTATGATTGATGATTGTGATTGGTTTAAAGAAATACAAGCAAGCCAAAGCTTTTTTCCCCCAATAGGAAAGTGACCATGAGCAGCAGCAGCCAGTCCATTCTACACAGTGTTGTGCCAGTGGTAGTAAATGGTCTGGCTATGCAAAACTAATGCAGACCCAGTCCATACCCCTTAATATAAATATAATATGCTATTGAGTGTAACTTTTTTTGTTTGTTTTAAAAAATATATGTTGATCAATAAATTATTAGTGACATTGATTATACAGCATAGCTCCCTCCGTATAAATGTAGTTTTATTGTGGTTTATTTCCCTATCCAGCATTGATGTTACACCAGAGAATTTTTTGTCAGCTTCTAAATCACAGATACAGAATAGATCTCATTTTCTTCAGTACACAGCTTTTATAACGAGTGTAAATTTCAGAATATGTCTAAGTCAGAAATAAATATGGATTATATATCTGAGCCATGTCTGCCTTGGTTTTGTGCTTTCTCAAATAAATAGATGTAACGTCTGTTGTGTAGTCACACATCAGAGTTCAGGGGTCACACCGATGCAGCTGATTGCAAGCAGTCATTTGTCCCACCAGACTAGAATATGTTTTAAATAACCCAAATGTGCTGAATTTGAATGTTTGTTACTTTAAAGTTAGAAGTGAGTTGAGTAAATGTTATTTTCCCATCACTAATCATTCTGGACAACGACGGTTGAATGAAAAGTTTGAGAAGCCCTGCCATAGACTTTACATTTGGATTACTTTGCAAACATGAACTTGCTCGTCTCGGTCCTGGGAAGGGTTTGCAAACATTTGACTTCCGTGGATTCAAAATTCATAATTCAAAGAGTTATGATTGCAATTTGAGATGTCAAAAGTTAAATGGGCATCAAAAGTTTTACAGATGTCTCTTTTATAATTGCATCATTGCAGCACTGCAAGTCGTCACTGGCACCAGTAATGGTGACCTGTGCAGCTCTCTGATCACAGCTCACTGATGTTTGGCTGATATAATTTTTACTATGACTGGAGCATCATAGCGTAGAGTGTTAGCATGTAAAAATTCTAAACACAGATGTGACAACTTAATAGGTCAAAGCATTAGACAAATTCAGTGAGTATCACAACTACAATTCATACTGAGCAGCACATGATGGTCTACAATAAATGTCGAGCCAATCCATGGAATAGCTCTTGAGACAGAATGTGAAAGGTCATGGTGGCACATGAGAAGAAATCATGGGAACTCATTTGGATTAATCCTGTGGGGAACTCAAAAGCCAAAACTGGTGGCAGCATACCCACGAGTTGTTATGATATTAGAAATCAATGTTGGACTGATCAACCAACATTGCCACCTTATGCACTGTGGGGACAGGACATGAAGTTTATTAGAGCATTTGTCATTTTATTTCACAAAATCAGTTAATATCATGATGCCTGCATTTGGCAAATGAAAAATTCTAATCCAGTAATGTCATAAAGCAGCCATGCTCTCAGATTTTGCACCATTTCACATAACGACCATACACAGCTACAGCTTACACATAATATTACCAATAAAACTTCAGATAAACTAAACCCAGATGTGTCTTCTGTGTTGTTTTTTTGTACATCCAGCTTGATCAAAGATCTCAAAGAACGTGAGAGCGAATTTCCAGATGTGAGCTCAGGGGTTTACATCTATGAGGTTATCCCTGGAACAGCTGCATCCAGGTAAGAATCAAGCGACAGTCTTTTCTCCTTCTTAACTGATCCTAATAAAATTGAAACCTGCATTAATTTGTACTTTTTATATACAAATGATTATTATATGTGTACTTCAAAAGGGGTCACCTGTAATGAAAAATCCACAGAGAATTGTCAATAGTGGAGCATTTTACCTTTTAGTTTTACCGTAGTTTTTTTTTTTTCTTTTCTTTTTTTATTTTACGACCTGCCACTTAACTGTTTTGCTCCACTCCCATTGCTCCTATTCAAGCTACAGCATGTAGTTGTTCTATGCAAAAAAGTTCTGTTGAAACACTACAGTACCTGCACTGCTGAAGGCAGCTGTCTGTGGTTGAAAATAGGGTTAATGAGAATAGACGGTGGGCAAGAAAACCGCATATAAAATGCTAAGAGACACTAAAATGTTCTCTGGAAGTGAGGGGAGGTGCCTGATTAGGTGATAATTTTTTACACTTGTCAGTTGATCCACTAAGATAAAATGCGAAGAAGAGCAGCTTAGTTTGTACGCTGTCGTCTACACTGTTTCAGACTTTTCCCCAACGTCAACCTAAAGTGCTACACTTTTCTTAAGATTAAATGTGTTTATTTTCAAAGTGAGATTCTACACCAGTGGGTTGATTTTTCATTAGGAAGGATTACCTGGAGCTAATCAGTATGAAGCACATTCAGAGCTTGTTTAGGCACTAGGTTTTACAAGGTGCAACAACAGTGCTGTGAACTTGTATTCGGAGGCCTCTGGATATTTTCCAAGGTGTGGAATAAGAGCATCCCTGCAGTTCTCAAGGCTGCAGATTGAACTGTGGTCTGGTTGCTTATTATTCTTGCGCTTCCCACAGGCAAAGCTCTGACATCTTTCTCTTGGTAAAGACAGGATCGCTCTCTCTCTCTCTCTCTTTCTTTAAACTCTCTATATTCTTAATAGTCCAATGCCGCCTCCTGTGACATTGAAGCCTGAAGGTTTGGACAACACACAGCAGTAGTCTAACATACAAGCAGTACAGTAGAGCCTGATGATTTACCATGACAATGCTGAACTGCATGTAATAGTACTCCTAGTACTCCTATTGTCTGGTGAAATATTGAGCATGTGTTTCAGTAATCTGTACATAAGACCACCACCGTAGATGTAAATATCAGCGAGGGCAGTGATTTCTGAAGCAGTGATCCCACCACTTCTACTGTTTTCCCTGTTGAGGGGGAGGAAGCTAAGACATAAAGGTCAAAGATATTTTCCTCAGGGTGTGACATCTAGCCTGCTAGCTTGGGTGTGTTCGAGAAAGGCTTTGTGCTTGACTGATGCATGATGTCTCCACAGCGCTGGAATGATCAGTCACGATGTCATCGTCAGTGTCAACGGGCAGCCCGTCCACAGCACGCAGGAAGTGAGCGACGCGGTCCGGAGCGGCATCACACTCTCAGTGGTAGTAAGACGAAAGGATGGCGATGTCACGCTAACCATCTTTCCAGAAGAAACTAACTGACACCACTGACTACAAGCAGCTGGGTTTCTATTCAAATGTAGCGTCAAAGGAAAATGCAACTTAATGCCAGCTTTCATCCACTACTAGGAACTGTTCTGACATAAATGACTGGTGGTGCTAATTCCTCAGTCTGGTGCTATTACAGTTGCATAAGAGCTGAATGAGTGGCAGAGTGGCTCTATGTACAGACTCATCAAATATGTGCATTCAGTAAGTCTGTTTTTACATTTTGCTTTTATTAATAACTTTTCTACTTCAGCCAAGTGTGGAACTATTTTTGCTGCATGTTAAGATCTTTTAAATTTTGGGCATTACAGTTTTTTATGCACAAATGAGTATATAAACAGATGTATATACTGTGACACTGCTAAAGCAGCACCAGTGACGCCAGAAAACGTTTTAGTGATTTCAGAATCTCAGGATTTGAAGGCACATCGGGGTGGAGCTGACTAAAGGCCAAGTCATACTTTCTGTGTCTGCAAGGGTCTGTGTGATGAAAATTTTGTGGTGAGTGCGAATTTGTGACCAGATTGCATCCACTGACTGCACACGTGCAAGAAAAACAAATGGCGCTCACCTTTTATCCACACTTTCTATAATTCATCATTGAAATAGTTGTAATTAAAGTCATTGTTGCCTGACTGAGGTGCTTTTATTTGTATGTGTTTTCCATCCACAGTGCCCAAACACAGTGGGAAATTCTAAATTCTCCAGAAATCCTGCTTTGCCCACCCACTATGCAAAGTGCACCTCAGGACTAATGAAATAGACATTGTGCTACATCCCTATCTGCAGTCTGACTCACTTGATGTTGAATAAACCTGCCGTTGGTCGGGCATTTAACACAGCTATATTCTTCCCTTCTGTATGACGTGTTTCCATTTTCAAGATCCTCTTCTCCACAGGCAACAACAACAACAACAACCCCCAAGCAGCAGCTTACACACTGAAAATTTTCATTTTTCTGTTCAATATGAGGGACAATGTGACAGTATGATGCATACCTCACTATGGTGTAAACAGAACCTCACACGTCTGCTGTTCACTTTCAAAGTGCATATCGGTCTGGAATGCAGAAGCCATGAATTGGCCTTCAGGCTGTCAGCCACATTTGCAAATACATCACAGTGTGATGAAAATGTAAGACTAGTAGGCTGCATTAAAATGCCCCAACACCCTGTTTTAATAAAAGTAATAAGAAGGAGAGGAAGAAAAGTAATGAATGAGGTGTAATTAGATAAAACAGGTGTGGAAATTACACATTAAGTGAACTGCAACAAAATTCCTCTTTGGATATAATGAAAATTGCAAACTGCTAGTTAAAGGGTCGCTTCATTCAAGTCCATGCAGAGAGTTCTGGTTTTATTTGCCAAGGTTGAAGAAATCCATCTCTGATGGCAGTAACACAATACAATAACAGTGAATGGAATTCCATTTGTGCTGCTCACACATTGAAAAATGACAGTTTTCCACCAGGTTGTTTTTCTAAAGACAGTGTACTGATTACTCTGAATAATCCACAGACATCACTATGAAGTATTATAAAATTGTTTCTGTGATTTATTCAAAATAATAAGGATGCTGGCTGTTTCTTATCCTAAACCTTTCTGACTTTTTTCTATGTTTGTTCCAGGGTAAATTCACCAAATTAACCAAACTTGACATTGTTGTAAGTCACTTATATTCACAGTTTAATGTTGACTGTGTATAAAGACGGAAAATCCCATTTTAAGTGGGTGAGTTATATTAAAAAAAAAATGATTCCTTACAGTTGTCATGAACTGGTAAATAAGCTCAAAACTGTTTTTTTTTTTTTGTACAAGGCTATAAACATGTTTATATCTGTTGTAAATTTGAACATTTTAACATGGGGTTCTACAAGGATTGACTCGCTTTTGGAGTCAGCCTCAGGTGGGCATTCAGGGAACTGCAGTTGTTGGCGTTTCCACAGTGACTTTATTTTTCAGCCCCAGGGGTTGCTGGTTTGTCTCATTATGATGTCAGTGTTTTGATTATATGTTTGAGTGGGTACAAATAGCTTTGACGATGCAAATTGAAGCTGGATGCAACTTGTCAGACGCTTTTGTTCGATAGTACCTTGAGCAACTCTCAGTGACAGTAGTCTTCTCATAGAAACTGTGAGATCATCAACTTATATCACCCCGTAGACCCTTGTGAAAACTAGGTCACTGTGATTTTTTTAACTGCATACTTGTCATTTTGCAAGTGTATGCATGTGTATTGACAGTGTGTGTGGTAGTATGAAAATGGAGTTGTTTGTACTTTGTGCTCTTTGTTATAGGTGAAATTCTTATGTGTACCTACAGGTTGAGACCAATAAAAATAGGTCAACACATAAAACATGAAGTGGCTTATTGATTGCAGCTGCTGCTATCCATCCAAGTCAGTAATTTTTGCAGCTGACAAATGAATTACCATAGCATCACACTCTGGCATAACTTAGTATCAGATCATCAGCGGGTTGTTGATGAGTCTCAAAAACCAGCTATAAATGGCACAGTCATTGTAAAGTTGAGATGTTCAAGGGATACCAACAGAAATGTCGTTTTCATTATATAAAAACCAGTTCAATTTAAAACTGCCATGAATTATAGTTAAACAGTACACATATTTTCCCACTGAATCAAATGAAAATACTAAAACCAACATTGTGTGCCTCTTAAAGCTTTAACTACCCTGTTGTGACACTCAGCCAAGTGCTGCATTTGTAATAGAGATGAAAATCTGCACACACAGCTCACAATTATACCCTCAATCGTCTCCCCACATAAAACCGGTATGGTTTTTGTTTTGGTTTGTTTTTCTTTTAAAAGTCAGTCATTTACCAAAACAAGCTCTGCATCATAGTTTTTAACAAAACAGGAGTAAAGCAAGTGAGTAAGTAAAGTGCATTTATTGAGGACTGTTTTAAGTGGTGAATTAAGACATATGGAAATGAAGCCTACATGAGGCTTTACCCGCAGACAATACTCGCTCATTGGATGGATTAAACGGTGTACAGGTAATGGATGGATGGATCATGCCACTATACATAGTACTCATATATATAGTGAAATAGTCATGTGAATGTTCAGTGGGCCTCAAAAACGCAAAGGCAAAGCTGTAAACTTGAAAACTTTGTGGCTCATGTAGTCCATTAAAAGCTCTTGTGTCCGTAGAGGTTTGATTTTGGAGGCAGCTGCAGCAACAAGATGATAGCCAACATTAACAACCAGAAGCCACAACCAAACCAAGAAGGGGTACACCAACTAAACCCCTGAGGGTTATGAATCGAGGAAGGCTTTGTCTTGTAATATTTCTTTCATATTTCTTTCTCCTCTCAAACAGTGGTCTCACTTCAATGCAGCTCACCTATATATATATATATATGTTTTCTAACTAATGTGGTCAGTTTTGTTTTTCACAACGGCTCAAAATGTCATACAAGTCATGTGTGCATCACAGGAGGAACTCAAGTTGCTCAATCAACCCAAGCTTGTAACATGAGGTAATGTGTTGCAGGACAGAGTAGAGAAAACATTCTCCTTCACAAACATTTTACTCTGCATCAAAGCCCATTAAATACAATAAGGAGAATTCAAAAAACACAAAGTACCAGATTCTCTTTATTGAGTCAGAAGGACTATGAATAGTGATAGGCAAAATGAGACACTTAGAATTCCTCCTTACTATCATCATCAGCACATGTGTAACATTAATCAAAAAGCTGCAGAGCACAGAAAGGTTGTTTTACTTTGATTTCAGGAGACGCATGCTGGTTGAGCTCATGAAAAAAGCTTTAACAAATCAAAATTAGTCAGAGAAGAATGTTCCCTAATATTACAATGAAACAGATAAAGCAAATAGATAAAAGTGCAGTGGATCAAAACTTAACTCAAAGGTGAAGATTTCACTGAGTGGATCAATATTATATACAGTATCTAAAAAGGCCAAGAGGCTCCAGAACATTGAAGATTTTAAATAGACATGAGCACAGTATGTCTTTATATTAATGTGGGCAAATCTGCTTTGGTGGATTTGGATTTAAGAATCAGATTAAAGGAAAGATCTGGTACATGGAAAAACTGTGTTCACGTCTTTAAACAGGGTTGTAAGAGCACATAAATTGCCATATTGTGAATTAAGTAGAAAACTGCAATATGTAAATAGTGTTTTAATGCTTCACTCTACAGAAGATGTTTAGTCAGCTGAAAATATACCGCCTGCTGAAAGCACACTGCTGCTGCTGCTGGATGAGAGGAGCCGTCGATGATCGTGTCTTCTTCAACTTTTTATGATGGGAGTTAAAAAGGGGTTTTATGGATCCTTAGGTAAAGAAACCTGCTCTATCAATGAAAAAGCACATAAACCCTAAGTTCAGGAAAAGACGAGAAATGTGACAAAGTGGAAGATGAAGATTTGAATATTTAATGTGAGACCTGAGCTTCGCTGCAGAAACTCAATGAAGATCAAAATTAGTTTTAGCTTGAGACATTTGAACGGATCGAGCTCCGCAGCTGAATGCAAAGAAGGTGACTGCTCCTACACAGCATGCAGAGGTGTAGGTTTTTTTTTTTATAAAGTAAAGGAATGTGCTGCTTGCACCGTCTTAAAACATTTCTCGAGTCAATACAGAAAACCACTAAATCATCACCTCGTCAATGTGACAAATGTGACCCCTATCCATCTTCAGCCCCGTGCTCCTGCCTGCTGGGGGCTGCAGTGTTAATCAGTCTAAGTACAGCTGGAAAGTGAAGAAAGTACAAGGAGAAGAGGTAAATGAAGGGTCACCACTGGGCTGTTTGGAGAACTGGTAACAACTCATGTATATATATGTGTGTACTAAACTATATATATGTATAGCTTCCTCTCAAGAAACTAGAATATTTCTGAAATCACTGCTCAGTGTTTTAAGTGGAATGTATTCTTGGTCAGCTAAATCACAAATGCGAGCAGTGCTGAACTGTATGTGAAATGAGTTACAGAAAATGTTGATTCAAATGTACATCAAGACTGAAGTGCAATTTCTACCATTTTACATCAGGCATTCATCACATCTGCAATCTTTCCAGGAGATGGGGCCTTGATAACATGCTTACATTTGCACTTCAGGAACATGTTGTGAAGGCCAGTTCATGGTTTCCCCTTCAATGTCTGCGCCCAAAGACAGCAGCAGGCGCACGTGTTCCAAAACAAAACAGACTTTGCATACACAAGTTCCACACATGCACACTCAGCACGAAGGGCTGCTTCGGTTACCGTGTTTGGTGGGACAATGAGAAAAAGTCAAAATGAGAAATCAGTGAGTGCAATGCTTGACAAGAACAGGTGGAACACAGTGCAATCACTATGAAATACAATCAGAGCATGAGACAAGTGTCGAGTATACCTCGCTGGCACATGTGTAGTCTTTGCAGGCCATCTGTACAGTCTCAGACCTGAGCTTCATGTTGGCCTTTCATGAACATGGGAGGATGGTGAAAATACCTTCACAGGGACCCTTGAGAACATGTGAATGTGGAAACCACGCACTAGCCATATGATTCCACATCAATTCCACGAAAAGAAGAAAAACAAACATAAAGAAAGAGACCGATTGGTGTTAGTCCTGATCTGGTATGCATTCATACAGGCTTTGACAAACCAGCCAAGAGCAGTGAGCGTGAAGCCATACGAACCGACACGAAACTCGTCATTGAGCAGAGCTGGAACACTCACCTGGCCAGGTAGGCCGAGGGCACCCAGAAGACACAGGTGTAATCCCTTTCATTTCTGTTAATAGAAGCTTTAGTTGTTCTTTAAAGCACAAATAACATTGAGATATTGGGTTTTTGCTTTAAAAAATAGCTTTAATCTTTTCAGCTGAAGAGAACTTGTTGGTTTCTGGTTGCCTGGGGTAAAAAAAAAAAGTCAAACTGTATGTAAATGTATCGTAGGGGTCAATAGAGGCCAAACAATACATTTTTATCCCAAGGCCTTTCACAATTAATTATAATTTTGACGACCGTTATCTTTCATCCTGCAGCACATTACTGAACATTGTTTTTGTATGTATGAAGAGCTCTCACAGAGAATTAAATAACTTTTAAGCATTACCAGTATCGACTGCAGCTGCACTTTTTACATCATGTGACATCATAAGAAGCCTATAACGTGACCAAAAACAACATATCTTGTGATAAAGGATGTATAATTACTCTCACTTGTGATGTTTACTTTATTCACTTCATACAAAATTCAAAGGATTAGGAAACAGAACACCAATGCTCTGTCTTAACCGCTTTCACCTTCGAAATTATGCATGCTTGTTACCGTGGTTACCTAATGATCTTGCATACTGCAGTGCCTTCATTTAAAGCACTTACCTTTTTAAGAAAGCTGCTAATTAAAGTTTAATATTTCCACCTAAGCAATTGTTTAGCTTTATATTGTTACTTCTCAGCCTTTATCTTATTTCATATTATTATTATTATAATCTCACTCTTACTCCTTATTCTATTCCTTTGTTGGTTAGATTTTATTTATTTATGCTGCTCAGTGATTTTACCTTGAATTTCAGTTTATTTTGTTCATTACTATTTTAAAAGATGCTATTTAAATGAAGTTTTATATTTTATAAAAACACATTTTAATTACTTTTTCAGAATTACTTAAATGAAGCTTCTACACTGATAAACCAAAACATTAAAAGCCACCTCCTGAACATGCAGTTTTGTCCTTAGCAGCAAATCAGCCCCGACTTGCCGAAGCCTAGACTCAACCACATCACACAGGTTTCCTTCAGAGCTCTTTCTGAAGGAAACTTTGGGATCTGGCACCATGACATTATTGGCAGACCTGCAGAATGCTGCAAGTTGCAAGTTGGAAAGTTGCACATAGAAGTTAGTAAATCCATCTACTCATCATCAATTGCCAAGGAAGCAATATATGCAAGTCATTTGGTAACCTCAGTAAAACATGCATGTTGCCACATAACTACAGTTATTTTCCACAGTGCAGAGATGTGTTGTGCTCGTGTCCCACTCCAAGTATTCTTGATTAGAAATTGGGAGAAACATAGCAACTGTACAGCAACCATCACATTCCCATCACAACGTTAGTCCTTGTGGTGTAATGATGCAGGATGGCACTGACCACAACAATCCAATCAATGAGCTACCTGTCAGTCATATGACTTTCGTGTATAACTCTTGGTTTGTTTTGTAATAATGTATAAATAATGCAACATAAACAACAAACAGAGCAGCACTAAAAGACAATAATGTTTGTTTGTTTTTTTTCTTTTAGCATTCAGATCAAACGAATCAAACTCAAATCAAAAAGTGACAATTTATTGGAAAGAAGAAGAACCGTCATCACTGTTGCTCTGGTGAAAGCTGTGAGTCTAATAGTTATCCTTATGCATCCCGAAAAAGTGGGGAATTCAAATGAATTAAATTAAAGTCAGCAAATCATCCCTCATTTTTTCTCTCGAGCCCTTGGGAAACCTGTAGGAGCCCACAGGAGCGTCTGGGAAATCTGTAAGAGCCCTCAGGAGGTCCCCGGACTCCACTCAACTCCGCAAGCCAGCCTGCGGACTCATAACCACTGCAGGGCGCATCCCTGGAGTTCTCCATAATAAGCAGATACACATCAGACAGAGAGGTGGTCGAAGTCTTCAGTCACGTGTTGCTGTCGGTCTCAGTAGTAGGTGCACCAGTTGCTGTAATCGCTGGGCATCAGGCCACCAGTAATGAGCAGGATCAGGTCCACAAACCACCAGATTCCCAGGCCTCCAAGGGTGAGCAGCTTCCCCACTGCGGTGCCGGTGTGGCCCAAGCAAAAACGATCAACCCCGAAACAACCCAGGAAGAAGGAGTACAGCAGTGTGGTTATGAAGTAGTGTCCAGTGTATCTGTGAAAAACCAACAAGAGTGGCACATAAGACAAACTAGCTGGAAATAAATAAGAACAATTGTAAAATGTGTGATTTAATCAGCTGAACCTCAGTCATTTGTTTCATCTCTGAACTTCAAATGTTCAATTCAATTCAATTTTATTTGTATAGCGCAGTTTACAACACATGTCCTCACACAGTGCTTAACTAAGTAAGGTTTATCAATGTAAAGTTTGATATGCTACAACACAAACATGCCAGTGTTCAAGCAGAAATAATGGAAATACTAACACGATTTAAGAAGCAAATGCAGAACACCTGCAGTTCTGATCTACAAGGAGTGGACGCAATTAAAGCAACACCTGCTCTGTGCTATACAGTGGGTGAACACAGAACAGAAACTGAGCACTGGAGGATTCACAAAGGTAGCATTTATCCAAGTCCTGGGTTGCAGTGAAGTCTTTGTACAGGTGCTGCTTTGATTGTGTCCTACCGCTGTGAGTCTCTTAAGTCTATGCAGTTACTATAGCGATTAGCCTGACGTGCTGATGAATGCTGAGAAATGCTGGGTGAACATGGTGCGCTGTAGAGGCATGGCAAAGAATTAAGTGGTGCTTCTTAAGTGTGTCAACATTGTCCTCTAGTGGTGAAGTCTGGAAAGGTGTGCAATGACAGCGCACCCCGCTGATGGTACATCTGATGGTGAACACTGCACCTTTCTATCAATCTAAAAGCAAATCCACACATACTGTATTCAGCCTTCAACTGCTCTAATTGTTTGTTACAGTTGACGAACTGTTAGGGAGTGCAAAAAAACAAACATAAACACACACTGAAAAATAAAGGAGGACTCGTGAAAGTATCACCAAAAAAAGACCTTAAAAGAGCAGCTTCATTTCAAATTAAAGAGGCTACTTTAAAATTATCCAAAAGATTTCACATTTAATATGCAACGTTCAAGTAAAAGTGAGCCTTTAACCAGAAAGCTTTCATGGCCATTTCTGTAGAGATTATTATACTTAAGCTCAAAATGCAGAAATGAATATGAGCCAAAGAGTCAATTTAGTGAGACCTACAGAACACAATGATGGGTTTTAATTATTTTAAATTCATTCACAAAAATTATTATAGAAGGTTAAAAGGTGTTATGAACTACATCTAACAAAACAAAGAATGGCAAGAAATTTTAGACAATCATAAAGAAATATTAGAAGTACAGTTTAAAACATTAGTTAAACCAAAGAGATTCTTTGTTTATGTCATTGACCTAATGTGTGTGCACTCTGTTAATCTCTACTTCATTTTGCTGCCATTTAACGTCCCACTACCTCTGCTCTCTGTTCCACTGTGTCCGTGGCTCGTCACGGTGTGGAGCAGAGGAGAGGCAGGTGAAGTGAAGATAATGTTAGTCAAGTTGACAATAACTTACTGCAATAGAAGCTTCCTTTATTTTTTAACACACCCTACGTGAATCTAGTGAGATGTTTGGAGCTCTGCTGCTGTTGGCAGGGAAGCCAGTCCTGGCCAGAGTTCTAGCAGCTCTCCTGCTGACAGTGTTACAGCTGCTGCCCCTGACAAGCACAGAAGGACAGGCTTTGACCCATCCTGGCTGTCACAGAGGAAATACTCCGCAGGGCTTAACAAGACTGATATTGGTGAGGTAAGGTGCAAACATAAATAAAAATGTAAACTTTAAGCTAAGTCAGCAATTCTAATCCGATGCCAGTTTTGTAAGAGTGAATACGTCCTTACAGTCTGATAGATGTCAGTTCTGTGTGCGCGGTAAAACAAAATCCAGTGTTCTTACACAGCCCGGGTGTGTAAATGAAACTGGCTTGTACCAATCCACACATTAGTTAGGTGTGACTCACATTCAAGCTCGTAGACAGGAGGAAAGGAAGAGGAGATGGGGCTAAAGGAGGCAGTGGGAGTGAGAGGGAAGATAAATCTTGCAACTGTACTAACTAACTAAACAATACCAATCTTTCTCCAGAGTTTCAGAAGTACCCATCCACTATCCTTGGAGCTGTGAGGTGACAGTGCCAACCACTGCTCCACTGTGCCCTACAGAGAACCAACTGAATACAATTTAAACAATTTATGATTTATGATTGCTGAAAAATGCTCATTTCCTATTGGCATAAACAGAAAAGCGAACAACGGAAAGTGCCATTGTCATTACTTGAATAATAGTTCTTGCCTCCAGCCTTGCCTACAACGCCTGTGCATAGTTGCTTAGACAATCCAATATTTTCACAATATTACCACCAGAAGGATGCTGAGGTCATGCAATCATCTGTCTGCCTATTTGTTTGTTTGTCTGTGGCCAATCCATCTCCAAAACTAAAGGCCAGACTGCTAGGAATCTTATCATCCACCCAACAAAGAGAAAGCTTATTGATTTTGGTGATCTTGCAGCCTTTCCTCTGTTGCCGACATCAGTTTTAACTTTCCATTTCCTAATGAGCATACCTCCTGGGCTGTTTCTCATACCAACACAATGTCTGAGGAAGATTGATTTTCAGGACTGCTCCTCTAGCGCTGCCATCTGCCCCAACTCTGGCTGCTCTTATAGAAATCTTCTGTCATCTACCAAGTACAAAGTTGAGTGTGAAGATAACTGGGGAGATTATTAGGTTCCAGCAGAGGTCTGCACTCTGCGCATTGATTTCTTCTTATCAGTAGATGTCAGAGCATCCAAGACACAGATGGCCAGCTATTTTATTATTGTCAGCCAACAACAATAAGTCTGGACTAGGGGTGGGAACAAATAAATACCAGAGACTTGGTATTACACACTGGAGGAATGAAAGAAAGAAATGTGACATGGTAGCAAAAACATTAACAGCAGATTAAACATAAAGCTAAAAACTATACAAAGTAAGTACAACATAAAGTTCTCAAACTTATCTCCCAGCTGGACGGTAAACGGAGCATGAAAGAGTGATTGCAGTCATTCACTGACAATGCAAAACTATTACTATTCAACCCACATCAGCCACTCAACAGGGTAATGTCAGGTCAGCCTTAGCAGAGCACACTGCTGGATCCCTCAGAGTCCAGCGGAGCTGTACGCGCTTTAATTCAAACAGTGCAGAGATGAGAATCAGCTCTCAGGTTGAGCAGTAGTGTAACACATCCAGAAACATATGACAAAGCAGTCTGAAAGATGCTGGATGACACATGAAAGTTACTCCAGCTGGGCGAGTCAATCTGCCTGCAGCTCACTGTCACAACCAGATGCAAAAAGACAATAATAAATCCAAGTATGATTCAAAGTTACAGAGGCGCATTGCATCGAGCCAGCAAAAAGTAACTGTTAAAGAACAAGGTTTAAACTGCAGTGCACATTGTAACTCGCTGTATGCATCTACTAAGGCAATAAGTGGACCTTCTGAACTTTCCTGAGATTTCTCACATTTAGAATTTCTTCACAATCAAATTAAGTCAGTTACTGCTGCTTTTATACTCAAAGGTACAAAAAGAAAATTAACTGTTATTAGCTACCTCAAAATATTTTTAAAAATGTAAACAACTATAGGCTAAGAAACAGTGCTCGTGCTGTGCCCCACAATCTTGCTCACTGTTGCTATGACAGCTACCAAACCCATAACAAAGGAGCTGGAGAGCTGTTGCCATGCGGTGAGCCCAGTCTGCAACAGTATTTAGGTGGGCAGTACATGTCCACAGGTTTTTCTCATTGCACTAATGAGATGATCAATGTCATAAACTTCACCTGTTTTAATGTGGCTGACTGATGTATATGGTGCATACAGCTGAATATGCTAATGCTGACATCAGCCAATAAGTAGTCTCGCTTAGCCAGTCCATAATGGTCTGGCTGCACCTCTGCTGCTCAGAGGCTGCTGTTGTCGTTTCCTCGGGTGAAAAAAACGGTGACACAGATTGCCAAGAAGGAGGATGCTGACTGAAATGATTGGCCAATGGCAGGCTTATACGTGCAACCTACATCTGGTGAGTCAGATTAGCCAGTAAGTCCTTACGCCAAACAGAAAACACATGCATACGATGACTAATGTCAAATGCTGTTTTCTGGAAGCTACAGGGCGCTTGGTAGTATGACTAAACTGCAATAACCTCACTTGGGGGGTTGCCTTGTTAAAGTAAACTGGAATTACCCTTTGAGCTTTAGAATCATTTGATATTACATATTTTTCCTCCGTCTCATTCGTAGGCCACACAGGAATGAAGTCTTATGAAGTTGCATTTAGAATGTACGTCTTATAGTTATTAATCTCAAGATCACAGTTTACAGAATTATTTTTGCATTACTATTTGCTCATAATAATGGGTGACTAATACTAATAACATTTAATTGTCTAGACAGAGCACAGCAAATGTTACATCTTTGAACAGATTTGACTGCTCTGTCATCTTGCCTGAGTCTTTCAGTAATTACAGACATCTAGTACCTAGTTGCAGTATCTAGTACCTCAGTAATACATTAACCAAGGCTTGTGCGAAATGTCAGAAAATAGAGTGACCTAGACACCAAACAATTGAAATGATTTGTTTTGCTGTACCAAAGATATTCAACTGACAACTTAAAAACACAATACTAAAAAAAAAAAAAAAACAGGGAAGGGGGTTATATAGGTTTATGAATACAACTAATTGTACTGCAACCATGGCAACAAAATAGCTGAGACAAACTATGAACATGCAGGCAGCTTAGAAAAGGGCAAGTTAATCCATCAGTGTTAATGTAACACAGTTGATAGAGGTGTAACCTTAATGTTACTTTCAGTCAGATATCTTTCATGTTGCTGTCAGAAGGAATGAGTCAGTTCCAGGATTGATGATGCTCTATCTAAAGCTTCCTATGGATGTAGAAATTGACAAAGACACACTTTTGGATTGCTGTATTAATGCTATCCAATAACTCAGTATCTCCTCTGAAAGCTAAAGTCAGACAGTAAAAAGGATTTTAGTGAACAAGTGAGTAAATCATCTTTTGAAAGATGCTGCTGTTCGGGAGTGGAGAGAACAGGTAACTGCAGTAATTCTAATGCCAGGTGAGCAAAGACTGATGGAGAGGGAGCACTTCTGTTAAAACTTCTCATCTGTTACTGAGAAAAGTTTCTCTGTTGTTTCCTGCAGCACAGACAGACATGGACACTGAGCCTTTTCCATTAACCTCACAATAGATTGGAATACTATCTGTAGCTGTCGTAACCAAACACAAAGATGGGAGCAGCTGCAGCCTCAAAATGTTTAGGAAATATATGAATTAAAAATGCACAAATTACACTAAAATGGACCATTAAGAAATTAAATATATAAACAAGTAAAAATCAAATGCCTAATATTTTAATAAAACAAATACACATTTTAATAAAAAGACCTAAACAAAGAAAAAGATTTTAAAATAACACTGTCCAGACATTTTTTTGGAACAAAGGAGAACTACACACTGTGACGCATCATCAGCACAAAATAGCTTCTTATTTACAGCAGTTATGAAGCAACATGGTCATTCATTTAGAGTTGTATTTCTGGCCACCTGATAAATGCAGCTCATGTATCCACGCTGAAGTTTGGTGTAACAGAAATGGCCCATATAAGTTCTTATACAGTTGTGTGTCCTGTGTAGTGTTTCATACTTGATGCAGGGTACCCTTCCCGTGAGGAACTCTCTCGGTCCAGCACATTCTATATCATCAAGTGCTGTGCAGATAACCCGTGTGTGGTTCACCTCTTTTTCAGTCTGGCCACCCCACTAGATAAAGAGAAAAACAGTAAATGAGTTATATGTTCAGAATCACTCAGCACTTGACATTTTTTCCGAAATGACACTTACCCCAACGCAACCGTGGCCCATCTCCTGAAAAGCAGTGTAGTTGCCTGCATGATCCACAGGGTCCTGACAGTAGATGAACTCCTCCGGTCTTCATCGTGCAAAACATTTAGAAAACAAGTCAAGAGTGTTGTGTCTCACTGCTGTAAAAAAAAGAGACTGAAAACCCACAATGGAAAACTAGTTTTATTTATTTTTTACTTTTGTTGTTCACGTTTAACTGGTGATATTTCCAGTGAACTACTGATATTCTTGTGCATCAGGCTGCAGTTATACTGGTGCTGAACTTTGCAGGTAACTAAATTCAGCTAAATTGGTTCCTTTAAACTTCAAGTTTAATGCAAACCAAAGCTTGTGCTTTTTTGTTGTTTAATGTTGGTGGGTTTCACTGACTTAGCTATAGCTACTCAGTACAGTCTCTAATACTGCCTGTATTGTATGTACAATATATTAATACCTATTAATAAGCTATCTTATCATTTACACAGAGCTTTTATAAACATCTAGATGGTATTGTACCCCATTTAATAGGGTCAGTGTCTGAACAAAGTGACCATCATGAGTGTTGCTCTCCTGTCATTCACATCATCTTTCTTAGTAGCACACACAAACGTCTTTGATTCGTGTGACCAGTAAACGAATGACTTCAAAATTTGTCGATAATACAACAAATGCACCAGGAGACTCTTGTGTTGTTGAAATAAAGTGAAGATATTACATTTAAAGTGATCACAACGTCCATGTCATGGTTAATTAACAGTAGGTCCTCTCTCACACTAACATAATCGGGAACTCCTGCTAAACTTCAACGATGATAGTTACAGAACACAGATAGAAATAGGACAGTTTACAGGTCCATGAATCACTGATAAAAATGCATAACAAGGAGAACATGACCTATGGAGTGATATTTATATGTTTACACTGTAGTGAGTTCGGCATACAGAAGCATCACAGAAAATGGGCATGCTGTTGTATTATTAGTGCACACGTTACTGTGTCCGTCTCACAACAACAGCTGTTAGCAACAGCTAACGCTAACATGCTAACGACTGCAATCAGGAAAGGCTACCGTGTACCGTAACATTTTACTTACAGAAAGCTGCAGAGGACCACTGGGGACGGAGGTCTGTACTCGTAGAGCTCCGTATAATTTGAACTGTCCATCGGTATTTCATATTTGACAACCTCCGGCTGTTCGCTGAAGGGGAGGACGGTAGCTCCCTGACCCGGAGAGGAAGCAGGAGTCTCTGCTGTTGACGAGTTCTGGGAGTGGATTCCTTCCAGACATTGTAACAGTATGACGGTCAGTAGCAGCAGAAACTGTCCGCACAGCAGAATATAGCTGACTGAAATCATTGTCACCCTCAGAACACTGCGCTGCTCCTGATAAAACAGCTAACCATGGCTAATGACGATGTTTAGCTACATGATCGCCGTCTCGTGAGAACGACGTAATCAAAAAGCGTCTAGAGCGAATACGCAGATGTCACGTGACCAATGTAATTGAACTGTAGTGTAATGATTTTTTTTTTTTTTTAAATAAAATCATTACACTACAGTGTATGTATAGATATATAATTTGTGTGTGTGTATATTTATATATATAGATATAATTTGTATACACACACACACACACACACATATATATATATATTTTTTTTATTTTTTATTTTTTTAATTGTAGAATAGAATAGAATAATATCATTGGCACAATGAGTTTTCCACCCACACAGTCCAAAAACATGTTGAGGTTAATTGGTGATTCTAAATTGTCCGTAGGTGTGAATGTGAGTGTGCTTGGTTGTCTGTCTCTATGTGTTGCCCTGTGATAGACTGGTGACCTGTCCAGGGTGTCCGCTGCCTTCTCCGTATTCAGCTGGGATAGGCTCCAGCCCCCAGCAACCCTGCGGAGGATTAAGCGGTGTATAGATACTGGATTGATGGATGGCTATATATAAATATACACTGTGTATCTCAAAAAAATTGAGTGTTGTGATACATTCCAATTAAATTTTGATTAAATTACTCTTCATATTGTATAAATACCATGTATCTCTTGGTCCACTTCAGTCCACACAACCACAATCATTGGAAAGATTGATTACTTGAAAGTTGTCCAGAAGATGAGCATCAACACAAGCCAAAGAATGTCATTTCTAAAAAGGCTAGCTGTTTGCAGGGTTAGCGTTTTCACTGTGTTGTTTTTTGTTTGTTTGCTTGTTTGTTTTTTTAAATGATCTTAGAAAATATTCGAATGATTTCTGATTTTCATGAATTACGAACCAAAATCATAAAAATTGAAACTAAAAAAGACCTGAAATATTTAACTCCACATGCAATGAATATAAATTATTTGTAAAAGTTTACCTTTGTGAAATAAAGTCTATGTAGATAACATACACATTAAAAATGTAGTGTTGATTATCACCTGTCTAATATGATCATTTTATTTTTATATGCCAAATCAAATTTTTCTATTTACCAGACTACTGCTGTCAAATCAGCTGTACATACATGTATACTAAATTACAAGTCTACGTAGACCCAACGAAATCTAATGTATCCAATATTTTTTTTCCTAAATGAACACTTTAATGTTCAGTCATATGTGTCCAGCTGTTTTAAAGAGGTGCTGATTCAACTGTGGTCAGGTTGGAGACTTTTTAAAATCTTTGAAGAAAAAAAGGACTGAAAACTCTCATAGAGAAACACCTTCTTTAAATACATTCAGCCTACATGTTTACACTATTTCTTTAAAATGTATTTTGGTTAACAACTTTTCATAAAGTTTCACAGGTAAGAATTGTGTAAGCATGTTAAGACTCCGCTGAGGTTATAATTGCCTTATTATGCCAGACTTCATTTAGAAATCTGTCAATTTAACACAAGGTGCTGGCAACCTGAATCTCGACGAGACATCCATGTTAAGAACTAAATGGGAGACTACGACGTGGTTACAAACCCACAAATGAATGAGGCAAACTCAGGATTGCAATGCAAGGCACCTTTATTACTTTGAAATGTCTTCACTTTCTCAGTTGTGGTATTTGTTTCTGTGTGTGAGCTTCGAACTCTGCAAAGACCTAAAAGGCTATACCAATAACTTGGATGTAATAACAGAAGTACCAAGAATATGAACATAGAACACATTATAGGATTTAAATAATTCTTTAAAAATGGTAAAAAAAAAAAAATGTACAGAATGCACACTCTCATGGCTGGAAAGATAACAGAAGAAAGCAGGCAATACATTACCTGGTCCATATGTATAAGGCAATTTTTTAAAACTGGGTTTTTTTCCCTTGTCATTGTCACATGATGACTGTTAGAACAAATAAAGAAAAACACAACTGAAGTGCTGTCAAGAGCCAAACCAGCAGATGTTTATGTCGCCCTGCTCTACAGTCAGAGTTGCCGCTCAGCGCATGGAAAAAATAGCTATTACCAGTTTAGTCAAGCTACAAACAATGATGCTTTGAGGAAGGATGGCAAAGTGGAGTCATTCCTCAACATAATTCAGCTGTAAATGTAAATGTTAACAAGGTTAGCACCAGTCATGGTAATGACGAGGAGACGACTGTACACTCAGACAGTCCAAAGTCTGCACATCAACACTGCAATAAGAGTTCTGGATATCTTTTGTGTGGAAGAAGGTTTCTTCATCTTCCTAAAACTGCATCTGAGTGTGGATGAAAACACGCAGAGAAAGTTTTAAAATCTACCCATGTCCATGTGGACAAGACCTATATAGGCTTATTAAGGCCTGAGTGGTTTCAGGGGAGAGTTTGATTCATCCTCAGATTGGAAGCCATGTCCAGTAGCTGTTGGTGAGGACTAAATATAATGCACAAGGCAGCATTTCATTTAAATAAAATCACAGCTTATTGATATTAATTAATAATTAAATGTTAAGTCTTGTCAGCAAAATGGTGCACATGTATGAGACTTGACCACTTCAAAGTTTGATCCTGAAATAAGTTTGGTGTCAGCAGACCGCATGCAGAGACACTTCAAAGCAGCAGTAACCCCTCACATCTCAGCACCCTGCTCCTGACTCGTCCTGGCTGCAGTCAGTTCCAGCTTCGTCTGCTGAGGTCTTCTCCCCCATCTTAGGCAGCGATAGTAACTCTGGGGTGAGATATTTGATGCCGCCACCTCCCGCATAAGGAACAGATGAAGATATGAACGGAGAGGAGAAATAATCCTGGCTGTGGATGCTTGGGCAGGCTCTGAAATCCTCTCTGGGCCGTGCTGGTAGGATGAGGTTTTGAGCCGATGCTGCAGAGAAACTGGAGTAGGGATAAAACAGGAAGCCTCTGAAGTGTGACAGGCTCATCAGGTCCTGTTAACAAGAAGAAAATACATGAGGTTATTAGTCACTCTTGGATGAATAAAAGGACAACTCAGGCCTGTTCTGGCTCCTGATAAGCTGAAATAGCCTGTAACACTGATGTAATGCTGTAATAATATAATAAATAATACCACATATTATGGTATAAGTTTGTTTTTCGCATTCATTTTCAAAAAACGCTTACTAAAACGATTGATTCAAAAACAATAATAAAAAAGCAATGAGAGTTTTTTGAAGCTTAAATATAAAATGAACATCATAAAATCTACATTGAAAACAACTGATACATAAATAGTTCTATTACCAAGCAGTTTGCAGGATTTATTATATTAATGGAAATTGAAATGACATTATTGTGTGCATGGTTGTACTTGAGAACACTCATTGAACTCTGTTACTTTTACTCAAAGTCATAGGGCCATATTACTTAACAGTTTATTTTACAGGTCCTGTGTTTCCCATCCAATTTCTTTGATAACTTCTAACAATATAGCTATTTAGCTATGAATTATTCCAAGAAAGTCCCATCCAATTTAACAGTAATCAGGAGAGAAAGTGTTGCAATGTGCAGTTGTTAGCTACCTGTTCGTTATGCTGGGTTTCAGGAAAAACAACAAGAAATTTTGGCTGAAATTTTAGTCACATGGAGGGAAACAGTAAAAAAATTCTACTGCAGCTGAAAATTACATTTAAAAAAATGGAATCCAACAACAGAAACCTCCGTTCAATGAATATTTACTGATGTAAAAGCAGATCAGTAGTTTACAACACCTGAAAACCAAAAGACTCCAAATAGTTACCAACTGCGTAAATCTCAGTGAGCTTAATAACTGCAGCAACTAATACTTCTCTGTTGTCTTTTTAATGAGTAATAAATTGTATATTTACAGTTAAACAGTCTTTAAGGAGATGATGCAAAAATTTGAGAGGACATTTCAAAAATACAACATCTGTAAAATAAAATGTTATGAAATATTGATAATTTCTACTCAAGCATATTTTTGGAAGGGCATTCGCTTGTAAATAAGAAACAATAATGTGTTTTTTTTTTTATAGTTAACAGTGAGTTAACCCTCCCACCCTGGAGATCCCTGTGCCAGGACCAGGGAGACACACAACGCAACGCAACGTAACGCAACGCAACGTAACGCAACGCAACGTAACGCAACGCAACGTAACGCAACGCAACGCAACGCAACACAACACCTTGTCTTTAAGCTTGCAGAGCATGGTGCCATCACTGACTGGTACTTGCATGATTAAAATGAATGCTGCATTGCTGTGCTTCTGATTTAGTAGATTCACAGTTTCGTCAATCTTTAGAACACGTTCAATGACATCATGGACTTATTGCTATGAGATTGCTTCTCACTCTCTAACTTACAGTTTCGATTAGGTGGAAGTAAATATGTCAGTTTTTGCTAAGTTTCATAGTTTACAGTAGAAACTAAAAGATCCATTTTTAATGTGCTTCTAATGGAAGTGAGGGGGAACAGAATTCCTAATTTTCCAGAAAGATTTACATTTATCTAAACCAAATGTTGGGCTACAAGTCCAGAGTAAGTAAAGCTGTTTTCAGACAGGGGATAAGTAACAATGCTGCTTTAACAGTCTGTTAACATTCTGTCAGTCAGACACAGATCTTTTTTGCAGTAATGCTCCTCACAGCTTTATTCAAATATACCCACTACAGTTAAGAAGAGAGTCACAGCACACATGCCATATTTATAATGCACTAATGAACTAAAGACTTCACCTGAAGTAATAGCACCTTATCAAACTGCAATAATTAAACAGCCGAACTGATTTATGATTTCCGAAATACAGTAAATTCTGTCCATTTGTGATAATAATAATAACTACTGCTTTAACAACAGTAAAATAAAAATATCCAGACAGCTGTGATGGAATTCAGAAAAAAATGATTTAACTGCAAGTGACAAATGGTGACAGTGTGTGATAGCTCACCTGTCTGAGGTGGGAAAAGGTACATGTTGTGACTTACTGCAAGATCCTGATGATCCTGTCTCCATGTTGGAGATCATTTTTATTTCTAACATATAATTGTAAGTATACATTATTACAAGTAATTAATGAAGTAAACGCTGTTGTCTCATGTGTAAATGTAAGCAGCGCTCTCTTTTTGGAGATGTTTATATAGATTCTGCTGCTGTCTGCTGCAGCAGGTATTTGATCAACTCAAAGTAAAGAGTCCTACAAACAGCTGTAAGCAACAAACTGAACTTCCCTAGTCACCATTATGTCAAAACTAGGATTACGTTTATTACTGGTGAGTTTCATTAATCTGAACCTGTTACAGACTCTGTTATTATCAAAGTCAAGTTTTGTTTTATGGACATTTTGTGAATTAATTAGTGAATTAATTATAAGTGAATTAGAAAGTTATGTGAGTTTTGATTTTGGGATTTTAGCAGCAAACTGTCTATTAATCCATGGGAAGTTTTTGGACCAAACTTGGGGATAAAATGCAGAAAAATCTTTCTCCAAATCACTTTAATCAATTTGAAGTACTGTCTGTTGTGCATGCCTGTCCATTGAACTGCATGGTAATTGCATGCAGTTCAGATTTGTGCCGTGTTGAAAGTGAAATGTTACCCAGTCCAACTTCATAAGAATGTTGTCGCAATTTTTTATGGACAATTCAGCAGGGTGCACATTCAGACATGAAGCCGACACGTTCAGATGCTGTCTGATTAATTTACAGGAGTGCAGGGTTCAAATAAGTCGAACGTTCCTCCACAGTTACAGGTTATTTTGTATGTATTTCATTGCAGCAAAGAAACAGTGTCTGGAAACAAAAAGGGATTTACTTTCTAAAAGTAGGTCAGTGTCATCAAACTTAGGAAAGTAGTTTTTAGCAGAAACATGGCTGCAGATTATTAATCTCATCATTATACTCGGAGTTACATGAAGACAGGAATTCCTGGTGGTGAGCAGGAGCAAAATCTGATTCAGTGTTTATATGAATGTCTGACTTTTTCAGATATTTTTTTGGTATTTTGCCTTTATCTAAGTAGCACAGTAGAAATTGAATGGAAATGAGGGGAAGGCCGCTGGGGAAAAAAATCCAGCCAACGTCTGAGCAGTCAGGAGTTGAGCTGGAGACTCAGCTGCTAAGGACCCATGTGGTATTCACCCTGACCACTCGGCTTTTGGCTCACCCACCAAAAAACAGACTTGAAAACTCGATTTAGTCCAGTAGTTTGCTACTTTTTCTTTCTATGCCATTAGATTATGGGTAAAATTCAGTGTTTTCAACTAATACCTCCTACATTTGAAATTAAGATAAGACATAAACGTGACTTAATAAATTATGTTAATAATTAACAATCATGCCACACAGATTGAACATTAAAATGCGGCTAGCATATTAATGAATGAATCAAAATTGTATCACACTATTGTGATATGTTTCAGTCTCAGGGGACGTTTGTTGGTCTAGCATACACTATAACACTCTATAAACTTCACAATTTTGCCGGGCTTTCCCCTGCAGTATAATCTTACTATTTTAAAAGGAACTAGGCACAAAATCATTATTTAACATGCCCTAGAAAGTCTGTAATTGCTTGTTGTGTACCTGTACCAGTGCGTGCTGTTGAAGGCTGATGGGAAACGGAGTCCTGGCAGACGCTGCCAGACTCAGTCCACATGGCACTGCTCTGTCCAAGGTGGCACAGCTGTACCAGGAGTTCACCTGAGCAGAATGGAAAAGACTGTTGGAGGTCCTCGGATCCTGCAGATGTCTGTTTATTTCCGGAGAACAAGCACAGCTGTGCGCAAAACTGCTGTGTAATTTGCATGGTTGTTCCTTGTCAGAGTCTCGTGTCGGGCAGCAACCTGCTCCGTCGATGGTTTTGCAGATGACACGGTTTTGTTTGGGGTCCGTTTCTCTGTGCGTCCTCACTGGAGTCTGCACCGTCCTTTCTGTGATGGCAGCCTTTGGCTCGGTTTCTGTTTCGTGGGGGGATATGAGCACCTCTCGTCCATGAGTCTCCTCAACATGGTCGTCCTTGTCACTGTCACTTTCATGGACATCTTGAAAAAAAATACAAAATTAAAAATAAAATAAAATAAGAAATTGGAAAGTTAGTTTTGGATTCTTGTCTGCATACTGTTAATACACCAACAATACTGCAGGTGTTGTACTGACAGTATGAATATTGAGCATGCTGAAGAAATGTATTTTTGCACCTGAAGACTTGGAATTGTCTGAATATTGTGGAGACGAGTCTTTTACGGGTTCAGGTTTTACATCCGTCATCCGCATCTCTTTAGGCCTTGGTGGTAAATGCTGCAGTTTCCTGATTTAATAAAAACAAATTGAGAAAATGAAATACATTTCTTAGTAGAGAAAATAATCAGTCATGATCTTGACATGAAATTGCTGCTGTTTGAATTTTCATTTTTGAGGATTATTTTTGCAGGATATCACTTAGTTTTAAGTCAAAGATTTCTGGTGCTTATTGATTATTTAAAGCCAACAAATGTTAAATGAAGACTGTTTAAAGTAAAATGTCATTTAGAAATTTAGTAGAGTAAGCCAGGGGTCAGCCCGTCTCTTCTTGTGAACTAAATGTCACTATGGTAGTTAATTCAACTTAAACTGAGACTGTTTAGTGACTGACCTCGTTCCATGTGTGCCACTGAGTCATTACAACCTAAAGTTCTGTTTCATTGTGACAGTGATCTCTGGTGGAGATCAAATATTTATGCAACGGAGGAGAAATAAACAAAGTGGGAGGAGGCTGGGTGGATGGATGGGTCAATAAAGCCTAATGTTTTTCCAAACCTAAATAAGTGGGTTCAGCTCCGAAAGTTAAGTAAACAGAAATGAAAACTACATGTGCTCTGTTTACTAATATCTGTGTTTTATTTTAAGCCCCAAACTGAGGTAGGAATCCATGGGATGTAGTGTTGTATTTCCATTCAAACAAGGATATATTTTATTTTTAGATCACTAGAGTTCATCTCTTATCTCTAACTCTTTCATCTGAATTGATAAATTGAATAATTGTAGCCACTGCTGGGAGTTCAATCAACTCACTAAATTAAGTGTTATTAACGAGTTTATTAGAGGCGTCACAGTATGAATTATTTACGAGTTAAAACTGTTGAAAGGTTATTTTTGTCTTTTGTGGCTTGAAGAAGAAAGACATGATGTAGACTTTTAGTGTCTTTAATACATGTGATAGGAAGTCCAGGTTATTTCTTTTTTACTGAAAATAATACAAAGCACGATGACAGTTAGTTTTGAATTCAGCCCTTAAACATGAATACATGATACAACAAAGTGACTCTGAGCAGCATCATATGTCATCTTTGTTCTGGCTCTGGTACAAAATGTTCCCAACAGCAGCAGCTGTAAGTTCTTCACGTTAAATAATAACTGACTCTACAGTCTAAAAAAAAACAAAAAAAACATTAACTTTATACAACCAGTCATTTTAATTGAGAGCTTTATGAAACTAACAAATGTAAATTAGCCAAACTAAGATGGGGATTTATACAGCATGCAGTATTTAATCAGCATTACACTGAAAGTCATAAAAGGATTAATTTTATTTTATTTTTTTTGAAAAATTGTAAGGCAGCGATTCACTCCTATTGTTAGCAAACTACTCATATTTTATCATGTGCTGCTTCTGCTGCAACAAATCACTGTTTTGGATCCTTCTGCAGGCCATGCATGGACAGAGAGCATTTTTATCCGTCGATTGACCAACTATTTAAACTTGACAAATGTTGAACTAAATTTCATCATGAGCTGACGTCTCTCTTGATGTGTAAAACTGGCCAGATCATACTGGATCCAGAAGCTTTATGCATTCTTAAACACAGTGTATCATATGTGTGAAGCTCCAAAGATTCTTGTGGATCTAATGTGTCACTAATGTTCCTGAAGAATGCCAAGAAGGATTGTCAATTAAAACGAAGAATTACACAATTTTTATGGCAACTTTTGGCTCATTATTATGGTGTAAATCACAGCATTCTGTACACTGAACTAGACGTTGATGAAAACAGGATCACTGGTTTACTGGAGCAACAGTCTGATTTGGGTTTTTAGAGTCAAGGAAAAGAAAATGATGAAATATGATAAAATGACCACAAGTAAATACATCTGTGTTGTTACTAATACTGAGCACATGTTGTTGGTATTTTCTTGCAGATTGGGTATTTTTGCAACCTGGTGGAAGTTTTTCATACATGGTGGTTATTTTATAAATCTGACTACTTGAAAAAAAATAAAAATAAAGGATTAAAGTTCTCCACCAGTACTGGAGTTTGATTTCCAGCAGTGGAGAAGGCTTTACAACTGAGGAATGATTCAAATAGAACAAATACTTGAGGATGCATCTAAAGAATGAAGGTATTTTTAAGGACAAAATTATGGCTTTGGCCTGATAACTCTACTTGAATACAAAATTCACTTAAGTGCAGTAACTAATATTGTAACATAATTTTGAGGCACTTGGGTTTTCCATTTTCTGCTACCTTTTGCTTTCATGTTACTGTAGGCTTGTGCTCCACTACATTTGTGATAATAATAGAAATTATTGTAATTACAATAAATAACATCAAAACATACCTGTACAAATGAGGTATTTTTTATTGTTTTTTTTGTTTTGTTTTTACTACACTACATACACATTTTTGGCAAATGAAGATTTTATACACAAACATACAGTGAACCCCAGAATTAAATGAAGAATTAGGTCTAATAATAATGATCGTTATTAGTAGCTGTAGGTGTTTTAGCTGTTGTTGTCGGACCTAGTCCACCATAAAACATCCCTTTGAGGGCTGTAATAAAATATGAAAGAGTAACTGAAACGAATAACTTGCCTTTTTTCTCTTCTCCCGTTGCCTGTGTCTCGGAATCCCTTGGCGAAAGGATTGTTGTCTATTTTCAGTTGTGTGATCTGATAATTGGGGGAAAAAGGGGGTGACACATTTCTTTATTCTAGTTGTTCATTATGATTATATATTTAAATACTGAAGAGTCGGTGTCTTACCTTATCATTTTGGTAAGCTGTCACTGCGATAAATTCTGTCTCAGAGAAGACGTATGTCCTAAAAGTGCTGTAAGGCAGCTTTAGGATGTCATTTGCTCTCACTATGTGAAATCTGGGTTGGTATTTGTGCATCGAGTTCAGGATTGTCTGAAAATAAAACAAACAAACAAACAATTGAATTAGCCCAGATTTTCAGACTTAACGTGAAAAAAAAGCATGTCTTATTTTATGATATATTCTGCCTAAGTGAACACTTACTGTGCCACTGTATGCGTCCTGCACATAAACAGCATTTAGATGTTCAGATCAGCAAAAGGCCACAAACTTCGCGCCCTAAAACTTCCCTCACAGCATTGTGGTTATTTTAGACTGCGTGAAAGGTGCTACAATTCAAAACTTACGAATCCATGTTTGTCAGATATGTTGTTGGTGAGTTTCAGCTTGTGGAAGTTGACCACTTTGGACATCCACTGCTCGCCTGTGGCCGGACTGTCCGGGTGGATGTACATGCGTTTGGGCATCTCCGGGTCCGCCTTCCCCGCCACCATCCAGCGCGAGTTGTGAAATTTATATCTGCAGTCATCAGCAGCCACGATGTCCAACAGAAGAATATATTTGGCTTTTCTGTCCATCCCGGTGCACCTGGCCTTGAGCGGCGGAAACATGCGCCTGCGGGAATAAGCGAAAGAAATAAGGACATAAAGGTGCGATAAATAAATGCGGATAACTTTTCCATTCGTGTGTAAATTTGAAACATTTACCTCCCAGATTTGGTAATGACCATTTCTGTGCCGCATTTGTAGAACTGTTTCCAAAGGTCGCTGGCTTCCAAATACACTTTGGGGTCATCGTCTGCTGCTTCGTCGCTGTCCAGAATTTCGGGAGGCCGACAAAATACTGCAGATTGCTCTGGGGGCGACGTGTGAATATGTGGCTCCGGGATGGCATCCAGACTTTGATCCGATGGTCTTCTGGAAGACACGGCGATAGCTGGGAATAGAGAGGGTCCGACCAGGAGAGATCCATTCGGGGCCGCATCTCCAACTCTTGCTGAAAAAGTTTGCGGCACCTCTCCTGGAGCGCACAGCTTCGAGAAGCTGCGCATGGTCTCCAAAGGAAGAAAAAAAAAAAAAAAAGAACTTTTACGCGCGACTCAGGTGAGGTTACACTTCTACGCTTTGCCGAGCCATGCAATTTACAAGCACCTGCATGTTTTTAAAATCACTAAAACGCATAAAAGTTCACAGCATTTATAGACGTTGTGCTTTTTCTTTGGACGTTTTGTCTTAGGAAAACCCTGCCCACAGTCCAGTGCGCGTTAATGCATCCCAGCCTGTTCCCAAGCTGATTTGCTCTTTGACACGTTTGGACTCAGGATGACACCCAGCAGTGGGTGGGGTTTCCTTGATATTGCACTTTATGCGGAGGAAAATGCTGCCTCAAGTTTCTTCACTGGCTGATGAAGCTGCTTGTGACATTTTGGGGTTGAAATCCTTCTTTATTAATCACAGCCCAACACCAAATTGTTCTCTGTATTAAGCGCAACAATGTCTAAGTTGGGTTTGTGTTTGTATGATGTGATAGAAACACAATGTGTGTTGCTCCTTCAGAGCACCCTCACACAAACACTGCATTTAACACTCTAGAAGCACCATCAATGAAATCTGAGTTACAAATGAAATTTCTGATGCAGACACCGATTTCTTTGACTTCCCACATCATTCCAGTGCCCTGTGGTTTGATGTGCTCCACTGATGTGGTCTCTCCTCTCATGCAGCACTGGATGGGGACAGTACAGGGCTTCGCCTCTGTGGGGAAGCAGCCCTCTGCCAGCGATTGTCCCGGCTGGATTAGACTCTGGGTTTGGTTACAGGCTTTTTATTGCTCAATGGTCCATGACAGCGCAGGAACGTCCCAGAGAAAACTTTCCATGAGTGAGGGCAGCAGGTTCAGGATAGATGTGTGCCACCCGTGATGTGCAGCACTGCAGGGGCTGAACAGCATGTCAACATGAGGAGGTGGCGCTCACTATGAAGTCACATAAGATCGCAAAGCCTAAAAATAGACTCTATGTTGTCTTCATACAACAAAACAATCAATTTTTCAAAAGCAAAGTTCCTAAAAGTTAATGTTTTGCTGCTCAACCTTTGCACAGTTTCAATCTGTGTTTAAACAAAAACACATTAAGACTCATAATTACTGTGACATGATTCATTTCACATTTTAAGACCCCTCTATTTAAGTTTGTATAATCACTTCACATAATGTCTCCATTCAATCATTTGTGTTGTTTATATTGATAAAGGCAGTTGGAGGCAACTGAGAGCTCAGAGAGAAATGTGGACTCTAAAAGAAGAGATAATTTCACTCAATACATTACATATATTTTAAACACACATCATTGCAATCAATGTTTTAAACAACTTTATCACAAGACAAGCAGAGCAACAAAAAAAAAAGCACTTGGTAAAGGTTGGAGAAAGACATATAAAAGGTTGTATAGTAGACCCAGGATTAGGGTTAGGATTGGTGTGAGGGCTTTGAAATTATCTGGATGATTTCAGTCCGACAACTCAAGTGAAGAGTCAAAGACAAGAACAAAAGGTTCTTTACTGAAGATTCAGACGAGCGGGTTAAAAGCGATGCAGCATGTCTTTGATCTGAAGACGATTAAGGTTCAGCATTGACATAGAGGAGTTAAGGTGAGGATGTGCTGTTGGGTTTGTTTCACAAAGCCTCAACAGTGCAGTGTGCCATTCAGAAAAGCCAGTTTATTAGAGATTGTTGTGTGGATAAGGTAATGTAGTCATGAAGATAGAGCCCAGTTAGCATAACTGCCATTAGAGGGGAGAAAAGGTGAAGGGGAGTCAATCAGGATTTCTTGAGAGAAGGTGAGGGTTAGAGGGTAAGAGATGGATATGAAGGACTGCAACTACTTAGGCTGACATGGTCAACAAGATTGATGTACTACCAACAGTTCCTGTGTCTATTGCTCCAATTGGGAACCAGAGAAACGCTCATTTGCATTTACTCACAAGCACAAAGTACAGACCCCAACTTCAGGAAAAAAATTTAAACAAATGGCCAAGTTTTACTGAAGACTGATGCCAAGCTCTTCACAGAATAAATGTTAGTTAATGAATTCAGCATCAGCTGATCTGCCACCTTCATCAGTGGTCATTCTATGATCAGTGCATGTCAAAAATGAGAAGCTGCTAAGTCAATGTTTTGTGCATTCCTCTTTTTGTAGAAGAAACAGGAGACATACTTGAATCAACATTTGTTTGTGTCAAAGCCATAACCCTTTAGAGAAATGTAACAGTGCTGCTTCATCAGTCTGTTAAAGAGACAACATTCTGTCAGTGGGACAGAGGTCCTTGTTACATCACTGTTCCTCATGTGTCATTCAGACATACCAAGCCTTAGTACACTTAGGATGTTTGTCATACACACGAGATTGAACAGCACAATGAAGGATGGATAATACATAATAATGTACGAATAAACATAAGACTAAATCAAAACTAATAGCAGGTTGTTAATTTCTCCAAATATCAAACAGCCTTGTTTATTTATCATTTCCTAAACACTAATAAGTCTGTCCGTCTAACAACTACTTCACCAACAGTAATATGCAAATATTCCAACTGGTTAAAGTGAATGAAAAAGCAAACATGTCTTTTGTGCTCTCGATGATGTTGTTAAACTAATATTGGAAATGGAATGTGAAAAAGGTGTCCCTTTAACTTCACATAACTCCAAGTTCAATGTTCAATTTTTTTATCTGATGGCAGGCAGTTCAGACTTGTGCCGTGTTGAAAGTGACATGGAAATGTTGTTGTATCCGGGACTGCAGACATGTTCACTTTTCCATTAGATTGATAGAAAAGATTACAATTCTGAAAAGACCTTATTTTTTGTAATCTGAGCTCAGGATCATTTGCATCAGAATGCCTTCACATTTGAAAATTTGAAATTGTATTTGCTTATGCAGCAACTTTACACTTTGACTCAGGGGTCATAGAAACTAAAATATCCCTGCACAATCAACACAAACGCCCAATATATGCTCTAAGGAGCATTAAGAAATATCAGTCCTCAAGGTGGCTCGATAAAGTTAATTAAAGCATTTCCATGACCAGAGCAGCAAACATACATGGTGTGTGTGGTGGAATGTGTTTTGCTTCACTAACTGCACTAACAAAAGAAATACAGAAAGCGTAACTGATGGAATGTCCGACCTATGAATCGCTTACGGAGGAAGGACGGAGACTTCCTGTCTGAATGAATATCATAAAGATTCAACAAAGCAGCAGATGTAACTACATAGAAGTCATTTGATCTTTGTGGGGTTTTTTTTCAGTGAGCTTTATTAAACAGAAAATATATGAAATCATAGAAACATTAACAGGACTATCAAGGACTTGCAACAATGAAATGAGTTTAGTTTCCTCAGACAATCTCAGAGTTGCATCCACTGTGCGTGAAGTGTCAATGACTTTCAGTATATTTATAGCTTGTTACAACTTTCAAGTCGTGGCCTTTGATGATAAGATGGTAAGGGGTAGCAGCAGTTTTTCTAAAGGCAACACACTGAGGTTTGTATTACAGCGAAGACTTTACTGTGAAATCAGGAAATACCTCACACTAGACCTTTTGTTACAGCTTCCCAACAGCTCTCTGATCAGATGCCTAAGTAAGCACACGTCTTATTCAGAGGTCATTCAAGATATGTGGTGGGTGGCAGAGCTGTGGACGACCCAATCTTTTTCTGGCAGAGAAGCAGGGGAAAACCCTGCCTGTCCATCAGCCAGCTTCAAAGAGCCAGTCGGTAATCTGAAACAGGCCAGAGAATGATGGCAAACAAGACGCCTGGCTGTTATTTGTGGGTTTGGCCCACAAGCTGCGTGTGAAACCTGTCACTGAGGATAAACCCACAGATCTCCACTGGGTTACTGCCCAGTAACACACTCTCCCCAGTAAAAGCTTCACATTACTGGATGGATCCTTCTGGGTGTCTGTAACGGAGCAGCAGCTTGGTGAGCTAGGAAAGGAAGTTTCATCAGTCAAAGCTTAGAAAAAGCCCCAGCATGGTAAAAATGTTCAGTACTGTCAGAGAACATGCTTTTCTTTCTTCTTTTAAAACCTGGGACCTACATTACCCACAATGCAATTCAGCTGATGGCAGTTTGGCCAGAGATGTGGGTGTCAGAGTCAGGTGAAGCCTCTAGCCTCTGTTGGGCTGCAGATTCAGTGTAAGCTACAGAGGTCCAATTAGCTCATGTCTTTCAAACTTCAACTCCCAAGATTTTTTCTACCCTTCAGGTCCAGCTGACATTGACTCAAGTGACATCACTTGAAAACATTTGTCACTTCAAACAGCTCCTGTGGATGCTACAAGCTCTGTTTCACATGTCCAGTAGTGGTCTCCAACACCTGGACTCGGTTGAGCTCACATTAAACATCTCCAGATTGTCAGGTATTTTCTGAAAATCAGGAAGTGATTTAAGTGTAGTCAACAAAAAACCTTAAAGAGCTGACTCTCTGTGTCTCTGCTTCTCAAGGGAACAGCACTGTACTGTAACCGCCCAAAATTATTACAATTAATTTTGAGGGGAAGCCACTGTCAGTCCAAAATATTGACCTCATGGTGGTACTGGAGGTAGAGCAGTCTGGAGATCATCAAAGGCAT
>NW_007580085.1:11311-19731 GCF_000690725.1 Stegastes partitus | reverse complement strand
GTGCTCGGACCCTAATTAGGAACGTCTGTGCAAGATTTGTCCCAAAATAGACTGAAAGCCTGACTAGCTAGAGGCACCAGAAGGAAAAGTGATCAATAGCATGATTAGAATTCATGGTCTGGGGAACATGAAGTATGTGGAGTAGTTCACAGCCATCTAACCAGTAGATGGTGGAGGTGTTAAATCTGGACGCAACTGATGGACCAGTCAACGGACCGATATTACCCAGAGCCACAGCTCATAAGAAAACATTGCTAGCACCCAACCTAAATTACCAAAAAAGTGAGACAACATGTGTTCTATAACAGCTATAGGTAAAAAGAAAATCCATTCTTTTTCCTCGTAGACTCAGACTGCAGTTAAACGAAGCAATGCTGTTTGAGGAATGTACACAAAGGAGTGTAACTTCCAGTTCTAAGACTTCAAAGGTTTAACCTCAGATATACTTTGGAATATACAGGACAGTGCAGACATTTTATTTCGATTGCTACACACAGCTGCACATTTAGGCAGGTGTAAGATGGTCCCAGATTCATTGTGCAGAAGGGCAACGAGCCCAAACATTCAGCCGCAGTTGTAAAGAAGCATCTTCAGCCACGAGGGGAACAAGGAGTCCTGCAACAGAAGGTCTGATCCTACTGAGTGCTGTGTGACACTGAGACAACCTGAACCCACAGAAGGACACAAGCAAGTTCTCCCAGATGCTTGGAACATTTACCTGCCATGATGTAGAGCAGGAGAACTTAAACAAAATATCACATGATAGTTTAATTCCTGCCTACTCCACTTTGCATGATGTTATCTGATGAATAAAACATTGCATTATTTTTTAAAAGCATCTACGCTGTCCTTTAAGTGGGTAAACTTAAGAGGACTTTTGTCCCCATCACTTACACCAAAGGCTTATTAAGGATCTTCAATGCTCAGCATCACACATTAGGAATGATTACAGCAAGACTGGATGTCAGCGTAAAAATCGAGCTGACAGGTGTTAGAGTCTGGTATCACCAGCAGAGTGTGAAGCAACGCTTCCTGTTTAGACAGAGGACCATTATAGCCTCAAGGTATCAACAATCCTTGAATCTGGGTTTGATTTGGGTTTGTTATCCAAATACAATTTTTTTTTAACATAAAATGATTTTATTTTTTACAGCCAACCTGACATTATGGTACAACTAATGTCACAGAGTACAGTTACATTTAAGCCATTTTCAGGCAAAAAGGGATCTTTTCATGGAAAGATAATAATATCAGATATGTAATTTTGACATAAAGATATGAGTTTTAATACATGTAATCAATGACCAAATGGCTCTCTTAAAATAATTTACTAACAACATTAATTAGGTTTAAGCGGATTTGAGATTAATGTGTTTTTTCTCCACTGCATTTAGGATACATCAAAACCTAAAGTCTGTTATGAAGTCATTGAACTGTTGTTAATTGCACATCAACTCTTGCAGCCAAAGAGGCTGAAACTCAAAAAGATATTCAAAAGATGAGACACACCCAAATGTTTCTACTGGGAAACAAAATGTCCAAATTCATCTGGAGGTCAGAGATGCTACCCTGAGGCAGTGGGCTTTTAAGTCAGCACATCCAAAATAAGCTAAAACAGTCATTAGTAACCCAGAACATCTCTGATCAGGTCCACCTGACAGTTTCCTGATAACTTTATGTCCTCTAACTGGAAATCATCTCAACAAGCCAGGGTCACTGGAAATCTTCCAACCCTCTCTGGCCGCGCTGTCTCCCTTAACACCTCTCATGTTTGGACAGTTGAACGTTGATGAATGGCCTAATGGTAACAGGTTAGTGCGAGTGAACATTTTTGGGTTTTGGAGGTGGGAGGAATGTAGTTTAACAGCAGAGCGGAGGTGCTAAAAGAGACAGGGGCCTGAGCTGATATCAAACGCACAGCGGCCACATGTCTCGAGGTGCGAAGACGAGCCATGAGAAAGTCAAGTTAAAGCCTCCGTCTCCCTTTATGTCCTATTCGGTCAACAAAGTGATACAGTTTCTTCCTTCTGTAGACCCTTTAAATGTGTGCACTTCTTCCAGGACTACAGAAATAGTTCTGGTGTATTACAAGTATTCATAGTACTGTCATGTTGTTCTACTTTATCTCTAATTTCAGTCATACAAGGAATTAAAGATGTAAATTGCTATTAGAATCAGAACAAAAAAAGAGACAGAAAACTGAGACATTGAGAAATTTTATGTAATTTGCTTGTGCACAGATTGACTTTTTATGGGAGAAAGCAAAAAGCTTTTATGTTTGCTGTTGCAGCATTTAGTAAAAGAGGAACTCCATCAAATTCACACATTGAAATGTATTTAAAAGTGTGTGTGTGTGTGTGTGAAAAGGGAGCACTAAAAAAATATAATAAAAATGTATGAAGCCTTTTGTGCACCCCTGGGTTATCAAAATGGGAAACTGTCCAGAGGCCTGACAAACCTGCTGATGCTCCATATCATTCTGGTCTACATACTTTGGTTAACCTTTAGAAACTGTAAGCTATTTTTTTGAAATTGAAAACATCTCCAAATTCAGTTAGTAACACCTCCATAACTGTGAGGTCGAAATGAACAACCTTCACCAATGGATCACAGACAAGAGAAGAATGCTAAAATGCCACTCTGTGTGTCTCCCCCACCAGGCCAGACCAAGGTTTGAAAAACTGACTTTTTTAATTGTGCTGAACCAAAACTGTTTAATAGAGAAAAATTAACAGTCTCATAGCAATGTGACGCTGATGTTATTGTTCCTTTACTGCATTTCTACTAAATCTGATGCAGCAGAAATGAAACTCAAGTATCTGATTTATTCCTAATAGTTCTTTATTAAATGTGCCACTCTGTAACCTTCATGAAACTTCAGAAATCAAATCTGGTCCTAGCGCCAAGGCCTCCACTTGAAAAACACAAAATCAGGTTTGGCCAACCATTGATCTTATGGTCCTGGTCTTTGTGTCAAGTCTAGTTTAAAGACGTGAATTATTTGATTTCACAAATGGTTTATAAATTCCTTGGTTTTAACTATTAGAAAACCTAAAGTGAGATGAAATTATTAATTAAGCACTGTAAGCTGCAACCTATAATTATTTTCAATATCAACACATCTGACAGTTGTTTTCTTTAATAATCAACAGACTGTTTAAAGTTTAAAATGTCAGAAATAAAAGAAGATAATGTTGCAATGTTTTTGCATAGCGATCCTGCATGAGGTTATTCATCCAAGTTTTTTGTCTCAAGAGGGGACTGTGTGAAACTGGACCCTTCTACTTAAGGTTAGCTACCTGACCAAACTGCAAAAACTGCAATTTGGGTCGATTTTTTATTGTTATTATTATTTTTAATTACAACGATTGCATATTTTGAGCATTTATTGTACATTTAAAGTCTCATCTGGAATAACTTGCCTGAGATGGATGAGCAGCAAAGTGCAAAATCCAGCTATTTTAATAGAGCTGTAATGCAAACCAAGCCACAAGGACCAGACTGAGCTGAGTGGTGATTTTAGGACAGCCTGACCGAGTTTCCAGAACTTTCATTACATGAGGCACAATGATGCAAAAAGTATTTTTCTGCGCACACAGTCATTGAAAAAGAAGTGGGAAAGAAATATTTATCAGCAGTACAAATTCTGTCAAATGACTCCATTATCAGAGTTTGATCTGTTTCGTCTGATCTCATTCATGTGTACTGGGAGCCAACAGGAGGTGACCAAGCTCAGCCTGCGGAGGTTGCACATGTTCTCCACTGGCTTTACTGAGAAGGATGCCAGTGTACACGATCTATGGGCTCAGAGTTGCAGGGGTGTGTGGAACATTTAGAAACCGCATTGAAGAAGGTCAGTAAATGTAACTAAAACATTTTACATTGTACCTCAAAAATAATATAATGTCAATGTGCAGAGTTACTTAGAAGTGACTTCAACGTCCAGAAAACAAAGCTCTGTCAAAAGCAGTGTTAACACAAAATTAAACTGTTTAGCTGTTAACTACAACTCAACATCACCTAAATGAGTCAATAAATGTTAAAAGAGAGTGTAAGAGTGTGTGTTAATGATGTTACATTTGTTGAATTTAACTATTTGCTATATATGTAGGCTACCTGTGAGTGTAGCCTTCACAAGTATTAAAGCCAGTACAAAGTGAAATGATACAAGCTTGAATATAACGTCTGTGTCAGCACACTACGTTGACATCCAGAGTTGCATGGGGACTGCAGTTGAGAGGAAATCATTTGTTTATATTGTGGTTAAATGGTGAATTGTTCTAAATACAATTACCTGATGCAGGGCATACACAATATTCAGAAACAGTTCTAAGGAAATCAGGCGCTTTTCTTCAGATCGTGAAATATGTGGGTGTCTGATTTAGTTGGATATTTACCACAATTTTTTCAACAATAAAAGCTGTATTCCATGATTGCAAAAACCACGAGCAGCTCTCAGTAAAGAATGCCGAAGCCACAGTGTGAAGTATGTCTGCTTGAGACGTGTCTGCAGGACATGATTCACACCAGCGCGGCTCAGTCAGAAGTGTCTTCCAGAGTTAAACTGTGTATACGGACGAGTCCGGCTGCAGATAACCTTTGTTCTGCAGGGATGAGTGTCAGTGTTTGGAGCAGAGAATTCACGAGGCAACGCTAAGCATTCCTCACATTTCTCAGCCCCTCAGATCCCCTCTGGAAGAAGTCAGACTCAGTTAAGGCGTATCTGCTCAGTACGAAAATTAACAACAACAATAACATCAGCAACGTCTGGTGTCTGTATTCAATTTGAGGTGACTAAATGTGTCCTCTAAAGATTACAGTAAAACATTGGAATAAGATAGTATATTCTTGTGCACAGGTGGGTTACAATCATTTCAACAGTGATGGGACAGTGAAACGTTTCCTTTAACCTTATAGAAAGTAATGCAAAACACAGCACACAGCACATTCAGATAAACAAATACAAACAAGTGATGAAAAACTATGTGAAATATTCAGTTGTATAGGTATGTATTTACTTTAACAGATCCAAAGCAAACATAGAGATGAAGACCCTGCAAGAGGCCTACAGAGAAACTACAACCTGTCATGTATGGGTTTGGAGTGTTCATGTGTCTATCCGGCTACATGGTGTCAGATCATACTGTATGTTTCATTACTCTAATGTAGAACACTAAGGCTGAAATGAATGCACATTCGCCTTAAATCAACAATAATTCTTTTTCTTATTTTTAACCACAAAAATTCATGCTTCAGATCACTAAAGCAACAATGTAACCAACAATGCAAGAAAAAGAAAAAAAAAAAGACATAAACAGGGCTGCAAGGTGGCTCGATGGTTGGCACCGTCGCCTCACAGCTAGAAGATCCCTGGTTTGCGTCCCAGTTAAGGCACCTGGGATTTTTCTGTGTGGAGTTTGTATGTTCTCCCTGTGCAGCGTGGGTTCTCTTCGGATCCAAAAACATGCTGAGGTTAATTGGTGATCCTAAATTGTCCGTTAGTGTGAATGTGAGTGCGTCTGTATATCCATGTGTAGCCCTGTTATAGCTGGGATAGACTCCAGCCCCCCACAACCCTAGTGAGGATTAAGAGGTGTATAGATAATGGATAGATGATATAAACATTAAATCCTGTAATTGGAGACACATATCCACAATGTTCAAATGACCACTAATGCTATTATTAGACATCATCAGTTTAGTTTGGACAAGTATAATCAATGTTGTAGATATCTTGAAATAATCAGTCGGTGTTTGTTGCATCAGCAGACATCACAAGGAAAACTAGTATATAGTAGATAGTAGACATTAGACGGATATAATAGAAAACTACATCCCATGTCATATCACGTCAGGTTAACTCAGCCTTTAAGATGCCTCATCCACCAGCAGGGTCTTGCAATTTAAACAGAGTTTGGTTTATGACTATCAAGTTCCAGCAGTTTCCAGTCGAGTTGTTTTTTTAAATTGCATTCAGTGATGCAGAAGCAATCAAAAGTAAAGCCTGAGCTCCAGTCAAACAAACCTAAATGTAAGAATAAATTAGTATATTTTTAGAAAGCCTGAATGTGTTTAGTCTCTTATCAAAATGCTGTTCATCATATTGACTAATGTCAGCCATAACCCAGGTCACTGCCAAAGATGTCACGGCTGTTTATTCCTGTTTACACAAAAGCAAGAATGTCATGGTATAATACTCTTAAAACAAAAACCTTTGATGAACCTCTTATTCAGCTATGTCAAACTGTCTCAGTTGCAGTGATTTTATTCCAGTTCGTTCTGCTCAGACAGCAAACTTCACACAAAACTCAGGTTTGTTGAAAAAAAAAAAAAAAAAGAGAGAAGAAAGGCACCAACACATTCATAAATCAGCTTTATAGGGAGGTGAGTGAAAAAAGGGATGAGAAAGAGCTGTGGGAGGAGGATGCAGGAGGCTCCTAGAAATCAATTTTGACACATTAGAACTATTAGCTTATTGAGAGGTGAAAGATGGATTGAAGGGTGGACGTTAAAGAGAGCTGTAACTGTAAAACTGCTTCTCTGCTGATGAGCTGTTTGGAAAGTGATGCTCTGTGAGGAGCTCCACCCACACATTTCTCCATCATTACTTTATGTCTGTGGGCATAAAGAACAAGTGTCGGCCTCAGATGTATTGCAGTCACTTGCATTTGTATGTAAGGTCACTGTGAAAAACTCACAGTTCATCATATTCATCATATATTTCAGCTCCTACTTGTTTCAAAGGATGATGTGTGACATATGTTTAGAAATAAACATATGCATTACACTTAATGGATATTAGGAGCTAAATTCAACTTAGGTGTCACTTCGAGAGGAAGGGCTTCCTTCTTGAATGACAGTCTCTTAGCTCATGGTGATGTAAAACATGCTTGACTGTGGACACTGACAGCTGTGTTCTACCAGCTATTGATTCATTGCAGACCTACTTTTTGATGGTTCTTGGTTGAATCTTGACCATCCTGACCACTTGTCTCTCAGCAGCAGATGATAGTTTGTGTTTTCTTCCTGATCATGGCAGTGACACAATTGTACCATGGACTTTATACTTACATATAAGTGTTGACAACTGATTTTGGGATCTATAGCTACTTTGAAATGGCTCCAAGTGACTTTCCTAACTTGTTCAAGTCAATGATTTGCTTTTTAGATCTGTGCTGAGCTCTTCCAGATATTCCCACTGTAGTGTTTGCAGTTGAGTCTAATAAGTGTAACAAATTCAATTCAATTCAATTCANAGCTTCTGGTTGTCCACAACAAGTTTCTTGACAGATGCGTCAAGACTTCGATTCTGCTCCTTCAGCTGCTTGTTTTCAGCCTCAGATGCCTCCAAGGCCTTTCGCAGCTCGGCCAGTTCGGTGGTTTGGGAACCGCCGTGGTGAGGAGCGCCGACAAATCCTTGTTTGGGTTGTGGAGCAACTCCCTCAACCATCTTTAAACAAGGATGCGGTCCAGAATCGCTGTTGACTGAAGTTTCCCTCTTAGAAGCAAACTGTCTCTGATGATTCTCCATCGTCTGTGCGTTTTCAGTCACAGATTCCTGCATCTCCTTAAACAGCTCGGCCACTGTGACGGGTCGGTCGTCATCGCTGTCAGGAGCACCAACAAGTCCTCGTCTGGGACGTTGGGGAACTCTCTCAGCCATCTTGGAACAACGATGTGGTTCAGACTTGCTGTTGACTGAAGTCTCCGTCACGTTGCCCTCGTTGGTCTCAGCACCAAACAGAAACAAATTCTTGTTTCTCTCCATCGTCTGTGCGTTTTTAGCCACAGATGCCTGCATCTCCTTGAACAGCTCAGCCACTGTGACGGGTCGTTCTTCGTCACGGCAGACAAATCCTTGTCTGCGTTCCTGGTTAGCTCTCTTGGCCATCGTACAATAGAGATATGCTCCTGTGGCGTGCAGTCTCTCTCTCCTGTTGCTCTCAGATGAACTGAATGCCTGATCTGATTATATTTGTCCCCTGTTAGAATGATGACATCATAAAGGCTTCAGAATGTGAACATGTGGAATGTTTCAGAAGTCCTGTCCACACCACAGTGACCATAGAGCCCACAGCACACTTGTTAGCCTTCTAGCTATCTAGCTCATTTTATTTAACTATTTGCTTTGAAAAGTGGCAGGTTTACTGCTTTTCAGAAGTTACAATGAGAGAAATAAACATAAAATACTGTACACCAGCAGTGAAGAACTCAGATCTTATTGTTTCTGTTCAAACTATCAGCACAACCATCAAAAAACACAGTGAAAGAGTCCCGTGTTCAAATCCTGTCTTAATAAGTTAACCACTGTACACGGCTTAGTGGTCCAGAGGTTCCCAACTCTGGGCTCTGTCCCCTCCTGAGGGTCACCAGATAAATCTGTGGGGTCATGAGATGATTCATGGGATTGAAAGACCAAA
>NW_007580085.1:2045-10934 GCF_000690725.1 Stegastes partitus | reverse complement strand
CACAGAGTTAGTCATATGTAATGGTGATAGGCAACTATAGAAACATATACATACATACACACACATATGTATATAAAGAGGAGAGGAGAGGAGAGAAGCCCAGTGCATCATGGGAATCCCCCGGCAGTCTAAACCTATAGCAGCATCAACAAATGAGCTCGATTTAAGCTGGCTCAGAGAATTCAGCAGCTGTACTAAATCATAATCACTCACAAGAAGTTGCGAGGCCATGTCAGTAAGAAAAATTGCTTAACACAACTTGGTACTCCCCAACAGGTGATTTTAAGTTGCTGCAGGCATATTTTTGACCCAGCAGATTTGATCATTTTTCCAGAAGACATGTAGTAAATCCACAATCCAGAACCATAATAGAAAATTAAGATTTTTAGCAGTCATGAGTAACTCAAAACTGTAATGATATACATGGTCTTTACAAGTGTATGTAAACTTTTGTTCCCAACTGTAGATATGTAAGTAGAATATGTATACAGTTATCAACAGACTAAACTGAACACAAACATAAAATCTTTTTTCCTAAATGATATAGAATAATCCAATATAAGTAAATTATGATGACGTGCCTTCAGTCTTTCCCATTATTAGAAGTGTTTAAGTGACGGACATCTCTCAGCACTCCACCTGCCATGGCAATTTATCTGCTTGTCTTTTCTTTAAGCTTATTCAAGTTCAAAGAAGCTAAACTAACCACCAGTGCACTTTTCAGGATAATTTACAGAAGCTGGCACACTGTCGCTAATTTTCTGGAGTAGCTTTGACTGCACTAAGAAGTCAATCTTTTTAAGAAGAAGAACAAGAAGAGGCATTCTCAATTTACTCAAAACCCTGGACAACTTCTTCCTCTCTGTCTTCCACCAGCCAACTCAGCTGAGTCAAAATCTAGAAAACAGGTAATTTTTTCCTGATGTTCCAACAAACTAATAATAAAATAAATAACTTTTTGTATTTAAAATAAAGAGTTTGTTTTTATCATAGGATCATAAATCAGTAATGGCACATAAAATGTTCCGTGTGCACTCACTGTGGCAGTGAAATATTGCCAGTGAATGTGTCTGAGTAACACATCCGATAGAGAAAATAGTTCGGAAATGAGCATTTCAATTAAGAAGATGTGTTTTCCTTTTCGTCAGCACAAAGAGCTGGGAGGGATGAAAAGCCCATTAAAGTGCATCTGAAATGAGCAGCGGCTATATTTTACTTCTGCTGACTGATGTGACAATATTCTCTCAGGGCAGTTGATTTGAATAGTGTGAATATTTATGTCCAGAGGTGTTTGCCTGTTTTTAATGTCTGTGCTCTTTAAGCAGACAGTTATTGTCTGCTGTAAGTGGTCATATATTAACAGAGGCATGTCCTGCCAGAGGAAGCATTAAGGTCTCCTCATTATTTAATCATTCGCTGCCTCACACTGCGGGCTCATCAGGAGGGTGGACATGTTGAGTTTGCTCTATGTAGCACATACGATGTACGCTTTGTCACATTTATCATAGAGACCATATCTTTTTTGTATATATGTATGTGTATATATTGCAGTTTGTTACTTTTTCTTTTATTTATTATAAATTTCCATTTTACCAACGTAGATGGGCAAGTTACCATACATGGTAAGTATATTAATCTTGATTTGCAACTTCTTCTTTTTTTTAAGTCACAAAAGTAAAAATATCTTGAAATGTCCTTCCATCACACCCTAGGGTTGAAATTTTCATTTCCCAAGTATTTCAAGGAGTTCCCTATAAAGGGCTGAAACTATACCATTCACATTTTATGGAGTAATTAATGGTAAATTAGCTTTTCAAGCACCTCTCTCTGTGTGTTCTGCCCTAGGCCTGCCTCAGTCTCCAGTGTTCTTAATAGCACTGTATTATCAAACAAGTTTGACAAAGCCAGGCTTTCTTTTTGTTAGTTGCCTTAACAAAACCTATAACCCCAGTTGGAGATGATTAGCATCACAGCAGAGGTTATCAGCTTCCTTCAGTAACCAGGTTTTCTTCATCAGGCTCTGAGCATGTTCCTATAAAACAACATTTGATATAACATCATGTGACTCTTGGTTTGCTGCCTACTGCAGTCAATAGGATGAGGAACTATAAGAGCATTGTTACTGCAAATGATGTAGAGAGGATTGCTGGTAGAAACTGATAATCATGTAAATGATGATATTTATTCAGTGACTTTCAATGCAGCCACTTACTTCTATCATGACAGCTGCACATTATTCATGGTTATCACTTTAGTTTTTGGCCAAATTAAATATGAAATTACTGTTACTGATAGATTAATTATCTGTACTAAATACCAATAGACTAATTCATGAGTAGCAGTACCAGCTGTGTAAAACAGACCGAGTAACAAATAATGACCCAACATAGAAACTAATTTAGGACGTTTCTGCATCACTAACTGAATACATGTAGATTCCACAATGCAACGGTATAAAGAATCAAGTTTTTGCTACTGCAATTGCACAGTTTCATCCAATGGAATTACTAATATATGACTCAGCAGGATTGCAGATATAATGGATTCTTCCACCTGGGAACCTGTATCATTCAAATAAGAAATGGTGAAAGGGTGGTGCTTCTTAAAGCTGAGTTAGATCCCAAACTCAATGTAGGTTTGTATATGCAGCATCAGTTATTATGGTGATCTAGTTAATTTCTTTCTTAAAACTTTGACTTTGCATTCTTCTCTTTCTCCTTTTCATGTCAGCCTTCTGCATTTGGGTCCACTCATTGGTAAAACTTAACAAGGTGAACCTTTTACCTCTTTGAAACATGAGTAGTGTTGTGCTAAGGTAGAGTCAGAATACAGCAGACATCCCCAGTCAGCTACTCTAATAGTCAGGAACTATAACAGGAGTCGCTTAACTCAGGAGAGACAAATAGCCATCAGTTTTCACACTGAGAAGATCAGTCGAGGGGGTTACTGCCAAAGTGGGCCAAACCATATTTAATAGTTATAGAGAAAAATGTGGTCAGAATTTTGTGTTGCTAAAAAAAAAAATCCTGATTGTTGGAGGAGTCATTATATGCATCCAAAGATGTTTCAATGCTGTCCAGAGATAGAAACAGCTACTCTGTGGTGACTAATTTCAGTTTTAATGTTGCCTTTCCTTTTGCTGAGTGCCAAAGCGGGTCATACCACATTTACTACTTTTTGAGAAAATAACTGGTTCAAGGTTTGTCTTGCTGAACAGTATTGAAGAGTTTACATCATAAGGAATTGGAGATACTTTTGAGGACTTTTGAGAAACAGATGCTTGGTGGTGGTTAGTTAAGTTTTTATTTTACCCTACCCTACCTCGAGTTGAATTTTCACAGGGCTTGAAGTTGCACTGTCTGCCATCTTGAATCACATGCAACTACCTACACCCGCGATATAATGGTCAACGATTCCTGTGGCTTGGCCCAGTTTGCCACTAAATTTAAAAGCCAAAACCATTATGGGCCAAATTTCAGAGCTCCATTGTGACATTACTAGTGGGCTGTTGGTTGGACCACTTTGCCATGAACTAGTAGACCATAAACACTTATCAAAAAAACACAAAACTCAACTTTGGATTTTGTGTGGTTTGGCCTGCTTTGGCACTGAACCCCCCTCAGTTAGTCCAGATATTTTAAATTTTCAACGCAAAACACTGATGAAATTGGGAGACTGTCAATCAGGTTTTCATAGTAGAACTGCTGTAGGAAAATCTTTACTGAAGGAGGCCTGGAAGAAAGATTGGACATCAGAACAGTGAAAATCGGGACTATTGTCTGCTGAGTCCAGATATTGTTTTATCTATGTGGTGTATTGATGAAATTGTCAAGCCTGTACAAAACACATGGACTGCCTTTCTAAAAGTAAAGCATGTGGTGGTGTAAAAGTGATGCCTTCCCATCCCCTGGGAAACATTCGCTCCCAATTGTTTACACTACAACAGGTGTGGACGGCTTTAATAAAGATGAGCGCTGAATCTGACTGTGACCAACGGATATTAAAATATCTCTTGACCTTGCAAACAGGGATTAAAGAGCAAGTCTGCCACAGCAGGCAGTGACTGCAAACAGCATGCCCTGCAATTCTCTCCACTTAATAAGCTGGCTCAGAATTTATGGCCCCTGCACACAGCCCCGTGTTGTATGTTTCGGTCTCCGGTGCGGATTACGGGATACACAAATGGTGATGCGTGGGTGTCAGGAGAGGTGCTAGACGCAGATGTTTCAGGTTTCAAGGTTCAGCTGGAATTATGTAGCTTTCTCAATGTAAGTGAGTATTATCTTCCCAGGGGACATATACAGGAAATACGAATGGCCCCATGTCACCGTTGGATAATAAACACCTACATGTTTGCTCTCCTATTCCCGCTCTGTCTTTTTGTCTGTCTCTGAGGAGCAATAGCATCACCCTGAAGTTGACTGCATTGCTGTAATTCCTCCCAGGATCCTGACAAAACCTGGCACTCACCATTACATGTCAATACTTGGCTCTGTCCATTAATCGAACCGAGCACCATTCTTTTATGAGACACAACAAAGCTGGGTGAGCAAGCAAGTAGACTAGGCAAAGAGCTGAGTCAAATCTAATTCACTGTTGATCAAGACGCCATTATCAGATGGATTCTGTGCTCAGATAAATAGTGATCAAATACAAAAAAAAAAACAAAAAAAAGTGTGACGTGTATTGAAATTTACAGCAAATATTTTCATTCAACAAAAAGAAAAACACGTTGATGGTGAATCAAAATAAGGATTAAAGATAAAGCTTTTGAGATGACAAATGAAAATTATGAGTTGAATAGTCAGAATTGTAGATACAAGGATCAAAAATCATATGAAATGAAATGTCAGAAATAAAAAGTTAAACATATTGAAGTAAAACACTTGAATTTTGCGGAAAAAAAACAACTTATTGTGAATATTAAAAGACGAACTCACCATTGATCCAGATAACATCTTAAAAAATGGATTCTGTGACAAGACATATCATTTTAAAAAAAGCAGAGTTGTTCAGTGTAAGTCATTAAATGACATTAAATCTACTGGCCTGTTATCTCTGTAGAAACATGGTTTAGTCTGTTGAAGTTAAAAAAGAAAAGTTACAAAATAGAGAAAAAAAAGAGTCATGGAAAGTCCAACTTTTACCTTGAGTCATGAAATTAAATGAGATAAAGAGATTAACAGGTAGAAATGCAGATAAAAAGTAAAAATTCTAAATTAAAATGTGAAAATTATGAGATTAAAAGTCTAAGTTGTATGATAAAAGTAGAGAATTTTGATGCAAAAGTCATAATTATGTGATTAAAAGAAATCTCAGTTATGACTAAAAATTTAAATTAAGCAAAATTCTAAGTTAAAAAGTAATTTAAGGTAAAGTCATCGTTTTTCATCGAGCACATTTAAAACAACGGCTGTTGAGCCAAAGTGCTGTCCAGAAAAATAAGATTGGTGGTATGAATGAACCTAAGAAGTTTAAATATTAAAGTTAAGACCCTACAGTGTAATTTATGGTGTGTGTGTATGTGTGTGTGTGTGTGTGTGTGTGTGTTTTGTTTATTTATTTATTTATTTTTTAACTCAAGTAGTTTAAATATTATGGATTAAAGCCCCACAAAACCTTTATAAATATCAAAGCTAAAACCCTTCTGTGTTATTAATTATGGAAACTAAGCTGACTAATTTAGATCAAACAAACTGTTTTCTATTCTGTTGTTTACTGGCAGAAATGGGCTTCTATACATCTCAGTGTCAGAATGCTGCTGGTATCTGTTGATAGGTGCTGGAAGTCACCAACTTCAATCCCTTTACACTTAAGGTACTGTAGGTAGTATTTTTATATATTAACAGTGGAAATGATGACTAAATGAAATGTGGTCACGATGACAAACCCACAGCGTAATATCTGGAGAACAGCTCCAAAGCTTTATGGTAGACATAACCAGCTTGGAACACAGTCTTGCATTCAGGAGAGATGGACACCACTGACTTTCCTTTGAGCCAAGTATTAATCAATCCAGTCACAGATCTCTAACCTGGTTCCAGCATTTAGAAGTGAGGCCCTGCTGCCAGTAGATGGAGCTGTTGTCCACCAAATAGTTCCACAGCTCATGACAGAGATTAGAGAAAACAACCACCCCTGAGGGTACGAGTGCTGGAGTAACAGTGGCTGCTGTGGTGGAAAAGATCATCAGAAAAGGCCACAGAATAGTGGGAGCTTATCAGCAAAGAGTCTGTGGAGAACAAGAGCTTTGTTCATTTGAGACTTGTGACGGAGATTTACTGGAATTTCAGCCTCAGGCTGCTGTAACATGGCAGTTGAAAGGCTGTCATGTGCAGCTACCATTGCAGTGTCATAGAATGTTGGAGCTGATGTGATTCTATCCTAATGATGTGTGTATTTTGCTCTATCATAGTTTCTGGTAATCTATTATTGGTCAACTTCATTTCACTGTATATCTTGTGTGTAGAGTTGCGGTGACTATAAAGTTGCCTAGACTTGAAAAGCAAGCTGCCCCCACCTACTTGTAGCGTCTGACGTAACAATAGATATCTGCTTCCTCATTTCAACTAGTCCAAACAAGCCCAAAAGATACAGTATCTGTATTTGCATTTTGATTAGTCGTCATTCCAGTTCAAGATATCTACAACGTCATTCATACAAGTTCAGAGATGTCAAAAAAGGACAATCTATGAAGGATAACTTGGAGTAAAATTGTGACTAGTTGGAATTAAACTGTGAATTTTTGAAATTAGACTCACAACTAATTATAATTCAGCTGCTGATATCTACAATGTGAACTGTGGATAACTGTAATGAGAAGCTGCAAACATGTTAGAAGTTATAATCAAGTGTATGTCCAGATCATTTTGACTCTGTGTTTACATGAATTTAATAGATATGTTAGATAAAGAGAAACTTCAGTGCAACGATGGTAATTATTTAGAGGAGTGAAAATCATTCAAATAAAATGTATTTATAATGTATGTATTTATGAAAAGTCCATATAGGTCGCTTTCATCTTCTCACTCATGAAGTAAATGCTCAGTATGTGAAATGTGGAAGGAAGCTGTGATGGGATTCTTTTTACTGCATCACTTCTCCTGCTCAGATGAGTGTCAGGCCTCAATGTTCAGAACACAAGATAGGCTCAGATCGTATGAGGTTCTAATGCGAACAGAACGTGTAGCTCTGAACATGGGAGCAGAGTTATAGATGATACACTGGTGAGTCATTTGGGCAGGGGAAGGGATTTTATTGAAGTTAATACATTTTGTGAAAAATGTACAGGTGACCTTGAGACAGCTCAATTTGTTGGAGGATGAGTGTTGCTAAAATGGCACACGGCTGTTGGTAGTTTTGATAGAATTTTTTATTTTTTTTGGGTGTTTTATGGTGTTTAATCAGAGCCATTTTTGCATTGACATGTCCAAGTCCCTTAAAATATAAAATTTTCGGCAGTCCTGGTGTGTGTGGCGATTTCAGTGATTTTCATGCATGTTTAGGCCCTCTAATTTGTGTTTCAAAAGTCGGCAAAAGAAAAATAATATTAATCCAATGGGTTTCAATTGTGTCCTTGCACTGTTAGTGCTCGCACCCTAACAATGAACCAAATGGTTTCAAAAGGATCCTTGAACTGGTGTGCTTAGACCCTAACTAGAAACTGGAAAAAGAAATAAGAAATAAAAATCTGCTTAATTATAATTTAGTGAAATAAGACATCGCTTTTATATAATTTTTTTTTTTTTAAAAACCCGTCCCGGACAAATTAGAGCACTTTGCTGTTGAGCAGTGGGCCAAAATCAAAATACCTGTCAACAGGTGCAGAAGTCTGACTGAGAGTTACAGAAAACACTTGACTGCAGTGATTGGCTCAAAGGGTTGTTCAACAAAATATTAGTTTACAGGTCCAATCATGCTTGTTTGCTTTTTTTTTTTTTTTTTTAATATTTCTGTTGAACCACAATTCAAAACCAATGTCATGATTTTCATTAAATGTTTATTTATCATGACTTTGTCAACTTCAGCTTATTTCAGCTGTTTTTTTTTCCTTCTTCAATGGGAGGGTATGAATACATTTGAGGACGACTGTATGTGATCTGGTGATGTATGTCTATATCTATTCAGAACAAACTGACCATTCTTTTAGTAATTGTATATTTCTTCCCAAAGGCCTTATGTGTTTGAGGTAGCCAAGATATTTTTGCATGGTAAGAGTGTACTCACCTTCTATTCTCTTCAACATGTGGGTCAAGATGTGGCCAGGGGCCTGCTGTCATTTGAGCTTCTATGTTTCACAACACTGCCAAGAGAATAGCTTGACATTTTGGGAAATTATTCCATTTCTTGGGAAAATTTAAATGAGAAAGTCAAGTCAGTGCTGCACTGTAACTGACACATTTAAAACTGCGAAGGACTGGTAACAGGGGAGAAACAGCTAACCTAGCTCTGTCAGTGTGTGATACAATACAACCACCAGCACCTTTAAAATTCATTAATTACAATTTGTATATTTTCTTTGTTTAGGAGGAATATGTGATGGCCAATGGAAAAGGGCTCACTTCATAGCACGACTGCTGAGTAAGGCTACAAATGATTTTGGACATTGCTGTTTCAGAAACAAACATAAATTAAAGCCGCAAGCGGCATTGGTCGGGTCCTCGCTTCTCGCTGGAGTGCAACTGAGACAGTGGGTGTGCGTCCCGACGTGCTACACACGCCCACCGAGTGTTGTAGGTGTAGATGAAACGGCCTTCCGACTGCATCCCGTTGAATGTGGATAACACCAAAAAAGTGGCCAAAATGGCCATTGATCAAAATTGGACCGGCCGCCATTTCCAAACCGGGCCTCATCTGCGGAGCGTTTTGATAACTTTTAATCACCACCTC
>NW_007580085.1:0-1009 GCF_000690725.1 Stegastes partitus | reverse complement strand
TAAAACATTCTATGGAATTCTCTAACATTCTACATAACTCTAAAAACTTATATATAGAACTCTCTAAAATTCTATAGAATTCTAAAACATTCTATAGAATTCTAAAATATTCTATAGAATTCTAAAATATTCTATGGAATTCTCAAACATTCTACATAATTCTAAAAACTTATATATATAACTCTCAAAAATTCTATAGAATTCTAAAACATTCTCTGGAATTCTCAAAAATTCTATAGAATTCTCAAATATTCTATACAATTCTAAAACATTCTATAGAATTCTAAAACATTCTATGGAATTCTCAAACATTCTACAGAATTGTAAAACGTTCTATAGAATTCTCAAACATTCTATAGAATTCTAAAATATTCTCTGGAATTTTCAAAAATTCTATAGAATTCTCAAACATTCTATAGAATTTTAAAACATTCTATAGAATTCTAAAAGGTTCTATAGAATTCTCAAACATTCTATAGAATTCTAAAACATTCTACAGAATTCTAAAAACTTATATATAGAACTCTCAAAAATTCTATAGAATTCTAAAACGTTCTATAAAATTCTCAAACATTCTATAGAATTCTAAAACATGCTCTGGAATTCTCAAAAATTCTATAGAATTCTCAAACATTCTAGAGAATTCTCAAAAATTCTATAGAATTCTAAAACATTCTATGGAATTTTCAAACATTCTATAGAATTCTAAAAAGTTATATATAGAATTCTCAAAAATTCTATAGAATTCTAAAACATTCTGTGGAATTTTCAAACATTCTATAGAATTCTAAAACATTCTCTGGAATTCTCAAAAATTCTATAGAATTCTCAAATATTCTATAGAATGCTAAAACACTCTATAGAATTCTAAAACGTTCTATAGAATTCTCAGACATTCTATAGAATTCTAAAACATTCTCTGGAATTCTAAAACATTCTATGGAATTCTCAAAAATTCTATCGAATTCTCAAACATTCTATGGAATTCTCAAACATTCTATAGAATTCT
>NW_007580084.1:66894-68816 GCF_000690725.1 Stegastes partitus | reverse complement strand
TAACATTATGCCTAGTTAAACCAAAAGTTACCCTAACCTAAAACTAATGTTATGCTACCTTGAACCCACCCTAAACTTAATCCAACGTTAGCGCAACGTTACCCTAAAGTTTTCTTTTTTTCCTTTGGTTTTGAATTTTATTGGCCTTTTCCTCTCGTGTAGCTAACACCTGTTAGCTTCTCTCCTGCTCTCTGTGCTCATACAGTATTTTAATACAGCTGAATTCCTTATAAAGCTCTTCTCATTTACAGATTTTTCAGTTTCTGCTGTCAGACAACAGAACGAGTATGAAACTCAGACTGAAACTCGGCCCATTAAGACGACGTGCTGAATAAGCTGCTTCTCTGATTATGTAACGTTGCGTAACAAGCTCACAAAACACTTGAGTTCAACTGAATTCAGTAATATTTACATAAATGCAAAGCTATTAACAAAGTCAGAGAGCAGAATAAGGAGGAAATTGTGTTTTTAAAATATCCACTACAGACAGAACTTTTTCACTTTATTTACCGGTTTAATGGAAACTTTGTTTTGGAGCGGCACCACTGACTCAAATAATGAGTCTTGTTTTTTGGGGTTTTTTTTCATTTTGATCAAGGAGTTTAATTCTGTAGTTTAAATATGTCAAGATGTCACACTGTTCAGCATTTTTCAGTGACATACAGTTTGTCAGAGTGAAATTAACTCAAATAAATTGGCCATTTTATGAAATAATATGATACAATAAGCCTTTCTTGAAGAGAAAACATCAGGGGAAAATATCCATGAGTACTTGTTTGGATTGTCAAAATTCCTCTGGATGGAAATAACAGTTTTGTACATTTTAATCGTGATTTTCATTTAATGGAGCAAAATTAATTCTTGACATGTATCAACTAATTGGTTAAAAAAAAAAGCAGAAAACAGATTAAAAGATGGAAACTAATTGCTCGTGGCAGCCCCGTGACGGTGATGTTGTCACTACTACTGATAACGTGACCCCTACAGTCGATCCCGTGCTATGGAGGCGGTTCCTCACCTTGGTCTTGGTTCTTGTCCTGGTTCCTCGGTGCTACAGGTGTGCGTGGGACCACCATGGCGGGCAGGTAGACCTCCTGGTTGGTCAGCACGTTGTTCAGCTTGTTGCCCCCTGCTTTGTTGCCTGCTTTAGCGCCTCCTTTCCCCCGTCCATCGGCCGCCCTGCCCTTCAGTCCGTTCGCCTCCCTGGGTCTCTGGTGTCCATTCCTGTCCCGGGTCTTGGCCTCCTCACACAGCCGTCCCCCTCGTCTGTCCGTCGGTCCGTCCTTCCCTCTGACCTCCACCAGGCTCCTCTCTCTCATCGTTGCTGCTCCTCTTCCTCTTCCTCCTCCACCTCCTCCTCCTCCTCCGGCTGCTCTACGTTGACTCTTCGGGGTGCTGGAGGCCTGCGTCGACGCCGGTCGCTCTCGCGGTCGAGCTCGTGCCTCTGCGGTGGCGGCGGTGGGACCGTTGGGTCTGGATCCGTTGGCCGTGGGGGGTTTTGGAGCCGGTCGGCGTTGTGAGCCCGGCCGGACTTTGTCCTCCGCTTTGGCTTGGACATCCGGTGGCGTTAGATCCCCTTAACAAACAAACACAACATCAGATTAGGTGTTGGGCAACCAGGTACAGTCGACAGAGGGATTAGCAAAGTGGCCTACGATAAGCAGTTTATCCGGATCAGAGTTACAGCAACAGAGCAAAAACCCACTCATGCTTCATTTCACAGGGTTGTGGCGTCACGTTTGTCCTGTTCACTCAAAAATACGCTTCAGACCCAAAACAGTGGCTTTTAAAACTGGACAGGTGACAAAAAATGTGTTCTTTCTCTGATAATATACACAATAAACGGTTAATAATGACTCACAATGTCACAAAAACAAAGAAATACAAGCAGGAACATAAATAAATGCTTTGTGCGTCCAAAT
>NW_007580084.1:57142-66595 GCF_000690725.1 Stegastes partitus | reverse complement strand
TACCTGTGATGTGTGGGGAGGAAGAGTGGGAGTCCTTCCAGCTGTCCTTCTTGCCTAAAGAGTTGTTGTTGATGGAGTCCTGGACAGAGTTAAAAGAGACACAACAGCAGTGTAAGAACAACAACTACCACACAAACACACACTCACAGACACACACGCATTTATATGTTGTGTTAGCGGTTGGTTTGTGTCTCATTGTGATCATTTTGCATGTCTTTCTGGTCATTTTGTGTCTCTTTGTGGTTGTTTTGGCTCTATTTGGGGTTTATTGTGTGTCTTTGTGGTTTTTCTTGTCTCTTTGTGGTTGTTTTGTGTCTCTTTGTGGCCATCTTGTGTCTTTTTGTGACCATTTTGTGTCACTCAGCACACAGGGTGGAGTCCTGTTGGCATCACATCAGACTAAACCCCCTCGCTGCCTTACAGTCGCTCCTTTAGACATAACCAAGCCTCATCCTAACACCACCCAGCCTGAGCCCTCCCTGCGCCTCCGTCTCGCTCTGATGACATCACTGCCAGGAAGAGGCAGGAGCATCGACCAGGAAGTGAGCAGTCAGCCGCGACGTCACGCGAGCCGGGCAGAGCTGCTGACTCACGCTGACATCCCATCGTGCAGCCGCCCTCCCTGTCGCACACCCTGTTCGGTTGCCATGGCTACAGTGTGTGTGTGAGTGTGTGTGTGTGAGTGTGTGAATCAAAGCCTCTCTGTCTGGATGAAGCACATCCCTGTTTCTGATGGCTGAGCTGCAGTGGAGGATAAGAACTGAGCCTCCAAAGCTCTGCTGTCACGACTCCGTTCACACTCATGTCAGACAGAGGATGCTAATGATTCACCGTTAAGCCAGTAATTAGTGGTTATATTTTATCTGATTTAAAATATATGAACCAATCAGGCAAGAGACGAGGGACATGCGTGCTGCTGTAGTACCTGGTTGCTCCACCAGGTGGAGTTACAGGTGTGTTTGTTGACCGCCGGTAACGTTGGTGTTGTTGTTTTCAGGCTAGCGTTGTACTTTTGTATACATTGTCGAGTGTGTTATGTGTGCGACAAAAACACAAACCCCTTCACACACTACAACAACTACCTTTGTAGTCGCCAAAATGTTGTTTTGCAATCATGTGTGTAGTTGTTTCATCTCTTTGTGCTCATTTAGTGGCTCGTCGTGGTGGTTTTGTGGCTGTTTGTCATTATTCTGTGTGTCTTTCTGGTCTTTTTGTCTATTTGTAGTTGATTTGTGTCTCTAAGCAATTATTTTGTATGTCTTTATGGTTAATTTGTGTGTTTTTGTGGTTATTTTGTGTCTTTTTGTGGTTGTTTTGTGCGTCTTTGTGGTCACCTTTTTTGTCTATATCTAGTCATTTTGTGTCTCTTTGTGGTTGTTTTGTCTCTGTAGTTTTTTGTGTGTCTTTGTGGTCACCTTTTATGTTTATATGTAGTCATTTTGTGTCTCTTTGTGTTTATTTTGTCCCTTCAATGGTTCATGTCTTTGTGTGGTGGTTTTTATGTCACTCAGCGATTGTTTTGTGTGTCTTTGTTTTTGTTGCTTTATGTCTCTTTGTGGATGTTTTGTGTGTTTTTGTGAGGATTTTGTGTCTCCTTGTGGTCACTCTTTATCTAGAAGTGGTTGTTTTATGTCTGTTTTGTGTTTGTTGCTGTTTAGTCTCTTTTTGTCAACATTTTGTGGTAATCTTGTATCTCTTTGTGGCTGTTTTGTGTCACTTCGTGGTCATTTTGTGTCTATTTTTGTCATCATGTTGTGTTTCTTAGTGGTCATTACCTTTGTTGTCGCCAGAATTTTCTTTTGCAATTATATGTGTAGTGGTTTAGTGTGTCTTTGTGCTAATTTTGGAGCGCTTATTGGTGGTTTTGTGGCTGTTTATCATTATTGTGTGTCTTTATGGTGTTTTTGTGTCGATTTGTGTCTCTTAGCAAATATTTTGTGTCTCTTTGTGGTTGTTTTGTCTCTATAGATTTTTTGTGTGTCTTTGTGGTCCCTTATTATGTCTATATGTAGTCATTTTGTGTGTTTTTGTGGTGTTTTTGTCATCATTTTGTGTTTCCTTGGGGTCAGTCTTTATCTTTATTTTGTGTCTGTTTTGTGTTTGTTGTTGTTTAGTCTCTTTTTGTGTATCTTACTGGTCATTCTGTGGTTGTCTAGTATCTCTTTGTGGCTGTTTTGTGCCACTTCGGGGTCATTTATGATCTATTTTTGTCATCATGTTGTGTCTCTTTGTGGCTGTTTTGTGTTTGCTGTTGTTTAGTCCCTTTTTGTAAACATTTTGTGTATCCCACTGGTCATTTTGTGGGAATCTTGTATCTCTTTGTCGGCCTTTTTGTGCCACTTCGGGGTCATTTATGATGTATTTTTGTCATCATGTTGTGTCTCTTTGTGGCTGTTTTTTGTGCGTCTGCATTGTTTTGTGTCACGTTTTACATCTCCGTGCTGTCATATATGTTTGCTCAGCAGAAAACAAACCCAGCAGCATTTACAAGCAGCTCCATAAAGACTCCACACTGCTGCTGCTGAGCGTCTTTAACCTTTACAGTCAGTCTCCAGGAATCCTGTGAACACAAGAGCATCTACAGCTGACCTGGACTCTGATGTTTCAGTGTTAATTGTGGCGCCTTGATTTAGTTTTTGACAAATTTAAGTCATTTAATTCCTGTTGGTTTTGGTCAAACAAAAACTGAACGAGACTAAAGCGTGTCCGTGATGAATCCAGCGATTAGTCGCGTCCGCGCTGCAGACTCCTCCCATTCAAAATGAACTTTAATGACAGCGCACAGACACAACAGATCGATGCAGCAGCTCCTCATGATGCTGAATCGACGGCGTCCTGTCTCTGTTAGCGGCAGCATGAGGCTGCACTCAGCCGCTCCATTATTTATCACCACCAGAGGAACTGGGTTGGAGAGGTTCCCTCCCTGAGCTCCAGTGTGTCTCCTCATCTTCCTCCTCCTCATCCTCCTCCTCCTCCTCCTCAGCACCATGACCAACAAACTCACATGCTGCTCCTCAACATGGCCGCTCTGTCTGAAGCCACAGCCGGCCTTGTGTGTCTGTCGGTGGCTGCTTTGTGTTTATTTGGGTGAAATTATTGGATTGTTTGTGGTCATTTTGTGTCTTTGTGGTTGTTTTGTGTGTCTTTCTGCTCAAATGGTTTCTCTTTGTGGCTGTTTTGTGTCTCTGGTCATTTTCTGTGTCTTTATAGTCATATTCTCTTTCTTTGTGGTCATTTTGTGTCTCTTTGCAGTTTATTTGTGTCTCTTCGTGGTTATATTGTGTCTGTTTGTGGTCATTTTGTGTCTCTTTGCAGTCTTTTAAGCCCCTTTGTGGTTGTTTTTGCATCTCTTTGTATTCATTTTGTTCTGTTGTGTCTCTTTGTGGTTGTTTTGTGTCTTGTTGCAGTCATGTTATGTCTCTTTGTGGGGTTTTTTTTGTTTCTTTGTGGTTGTTTTTGCATCTCTTTGTGGTCATTTTGTGTCTGTTTTTGACTCTTTTGCATCTATGTTGTTGTTTTGTATCACTTTGTGGCAATGTTGAGTCATTTAGTGTCTGTTTGTAGTTCTGTTGTGTCTCTTTGCTGTTGTTTTGTGTCTTTTTGCAGTCATGTTTTGAGTCTTTGTGGTTGTTTTTTGTCTCTTTGTGGTAATTTTCTTTTTTTGTGGTTGTTTTGTGTCTCGTAGTGGTTATAATGTGTCTTCTTGTGTCCCTTTGTTGCGATCATGGTTCTGTTTTTGTCTCCTTGCAGTTGTTTTGTATCTTTTGTGGATATATTTGTGTCTCGTTTTTGTTTTTTGTTTTTTTTGTGTCCTTTTCGTTACTTGTGCCTCTTTGTAAAAGTTTTGTGTGTGTTTGTGGTTGTTTTTGTGTCTCTTTTTTGGTTTTTAGTGTCTCTGTTTAGTTCGCTGTCCGTCTTTGTAGATGTTTTGCATCTCCTCGTAGTTGTTTTGTGTCTTTTGTGGATATATTTGTGTCTCGTTTTTGTTTTTTTGTGTCCTTTTCGTTACTCGTGCCTCTTTGTAAAAGTTTTGTGTCTATTTGCAGTTGTTTTGTGTCTCTTTTTGGATATTTTTGTGTCTCTTTTTTGTTTTTCGTGTCTCTGTTTAGTTCGCTGTCCCTCTTTGTAAACGTCTTGTGTCTCCTCGTAGTTGTTTTGCGTCTCTTTGCAGTCGAACACGTTTGTCGAACACACCAGCCACACACGGCGACACACCTGAGCAGCTCCTGGACACACGCTGACTTCAGGAGTCAGAATTAGCGGATTAGTTCGGAGGCGACCGCAGTCAGAATGGAGCTGACAGTCGAACGTTGGGGGCTCATCAGACTAATCCAGGTCCTGTGGGGAGTCCAGCTGGCCACCAGAGCAGCCAATCACAGGGCTCCACATCACACAGCAGCTTCCATCGACGCGTGTTACGTGATTGATGCCAGCAGGACGCGATCGATGCGACATGCAGGCGTAGCTGTGGCCTCATATGTGGACTTGTTCCTGTGTGCAGCGGGTCAGGACTGGACACATTAGTCTCCTTGTGTTCAGCAGAAACTGCTTCCACAGTGTAACTCTAGTCAGACGCACTCACTGAGGACGTTTCACTGTCACACTGTTCCAGAACACACTAAAGATCAGCTTCACACCCGGCACAACACAACAAGCAGACACACAACGGTTCAACCGGAGACGACCGCCATAAGATGTCAAACAGAACTCCTGTAGCCCTTAATTGGTCGTGTTGTGTCTATTTTTGGCTGTTTTGTGTCACTTTTGTGGTCATATTGTGTCTCTCTGTGGACATTCTCTGCCCTCTTGTTATTTTCTTGTGTCTCTGTTGTTGTTCAAGTCTCTTTGTCATCATTTTGTGTCTTTTTGTGGACATTTTTGGTCTCTTAATGGTCATTTTGTGTCTATTTTTGGCTGTTTTGTGTTACTTAGTGGTCACTCTTTACCTTCTTGTTGCTTTTTTGTGCCTCTGTCACTGTTTTGTGTGTCTTTCTTGACATTTTCTGTGTCCATCATTACTTTGTAGGTCTTGGTGGAGATTGTTTTTGTCTGTCAGAGGTCGTGTTGCGTCTGTTTTGTGCCTTTTTGTGGTCATGTTGTGTGGTGGTTGGTTTGTGTCTCATTTTCTATCTTCTTTTGTTTTCATGCCTCTGTCATTGGTTTGTGTCTATTTGTGGACATTTTGTGTTTTCTTTTTGTTTTTGGTATCTATTTGTCATCATTTTGTGTCTGTTTGTGGATGTTTTTTGCCCCTTCTTGGTGATGTTTTGTGTCTCTGTGGACATTTTCTGTCTTCTCTTGGTCTGTTATGTCTCCGTCATTGTCTTGTGTCTTTTTGTGGTCACTTCGTGTTTCTTTGTCAACATCTTTTATCTGTTTGTGGACATTTTCTGTCCTCTCATTGTTTCCTATGTCTCCGTCATCGTCTTTTTGTGCTCATTTTGTGTCTGTTTGTGGTCATTTTGTGTGTCTTAACGGTCATTTTGTGTCTCGTTGTAAACACTTCGTGTCTCTTTGTGCCCATCTTGTGTCTCCCTGTTGTTTTTTGTGGCTCTTTGTGGCCATTTTCTGCCTAATTGTCGTCACTTTGTGTCTCTATTTTGTGGTTTTGTGCTCTTTGTGCTTACTTTGTGTCTCCTTATTAGTTTTTCTGCACATTGTGATCCTTCATAGTGGTCGTGTTGCACCTTTTTGAGGTTGTTTTGTGTGTCCATGTTGGGTTTTTATGTATTTTGTTGTCCTTTTGTGTCTCTTTGTGATTATTTTCTGTCTCTCTGCAGTCATATTACGTCTTTGCATCACTGAACAAATACAAAAAGAGAAATAAAACAAACAAAGAGACACAAAACAACCAATATTCTCTCCCATTAAACAGAATAATTAGTGTCGTGTATTTCTGAGGAGTTCTTCCAGTGTAGGTGTGCAGGTTCATCGATCACACACCACAACGTCTTTGAAGCAGGATAACGGCGAGTGTGTGCAGCAGCTCTGTGCCTTTAATCCACTGAGAGCCGCTTCCAGCTCGTCTCAGTGCTGCCGTATTAAAGGCAGCAGGTTTCTCTGCACTAAGCTCATGCTCAGACCGAACCGGAGGCACATTAACCTTCTACACGTTGCTGTCAGCACATCGGCCTCCTGCATCACATCACAGATCACTGACTGCTGAACGGCCTGTTAATGAGGACAGCTTCACTTTAATGTACACACACAGAGGCTGGAGTCGTGGATTTGTAGATGCAGGTGAGGCTGAAGTGACTCTGCTGATATGAAGTGACCCAGTAAACAGGATGCAGTTCATTTAAAGGGACACACCAAGACACTGCTGCCTCCACAGAGCACTCATTACTGAGCTCTGCCTGAGGGGACGTGGACCGTTACGTCACTGCTATCACTGTGTGTGCACATCCACAAACACAATCCACTGAACACAGGCCTGAGAAGGCTTTACAGGACGCCTTTTTGTGGTTGTCATGTCTCTATGTGGTCATTTTACATCTCCATGGACACCACAGACCGTAACGTTAGTAAAATACTGTTGTTGTGGGCTGTTGGGAGTCATAACAGCTTCTAAATGATGAATTATATGACAAGGAATTATTGTTATATGCAGTTTTTTCTATTGCTTTTTAAAAAATGTTCTTTTGTTATGTCTTATTGTCACTTTGCATTTCACTGCACACACTGTATGCACATGTGACAAATAAAAACTCCTATACTAATGTAATGAATTCATTTGGTTTAATATGTTATTAAATTATTATTTTGGGGAATCTTGCATTTCCATATGTGTTTCCTAAAGGATTAATTCTTCTATTCTATAAATAATACACAGAGAATATTTTAACAAGCTGCAAAACCTTAATTTTATTATTATTTTTTTATTAATAACTGTTACACAAAATCTAAAAAAAATTACTGCAGCTTTCTTCCACTTGTACCAGAGCTACTTAAAGTTTTAAATTAATCATGAATGAAATGCATTTAAATATTTGATGTAAAGGCAATTTAATCACATAAACTCACATCAAGTAAAAAGCTGTGCTGCTAAGTTAGCATTTAGTCAGTTAGCTTTTGTAAGGACTGTTTGGTTGCTTTACAAAACAATTTTAGATTTGGCTTTTCTCTTATTCATGTGGATAAAACAGATCCTTAGATACTGAAGCCTAAACCATAACCTTAAAGGAATGTACTCACTGCAATAAGCTAGTTAGCTTTTAGCTAGAAGAACAAGTTTTGTTAATTTACTTTTAACGACATTGTTTGTGATTTAGCTTTTGACTTATTTATGTGGTTTAGCAAACAGTGACAATCTAACAAAAGGCAAATCTTAAATTATACAAACAAAGAAACAAAACAAGCTCTTCTGAAAGCTAGCTAGCCTAGCTTAGTCCTTACGACTGACAAGATATTAGCAAAAACTAATTTATTCACGTTCCCATATTTTTAAATAATCCAAAAATTTACTTTGATGCTTCAATATATGTACAAATGTGTTTGTTAAAGCACAAAAATAAAACAAAAACTATTACAATATACTGTAGAAAGAAAATATTAGCTAAAGAAAAAATAGCAATACCTAATTTACCATCATTTTGTGTTACGTAGAATCTGAAAATCTGTTTTGAAGCTCCAAAATACCAGTAACTGTGTTTGTTAAAGCATGTATAAGAAAAAAAAGTTTATTTTATAGCTGTATTGTACAAAGGAATTTTAAAAAAAATAGTCCTTCTGAAAGCTAATTAGCATAAACTGGTGCTTGCAGCTAACATGGTATTACCTAAAGAAGGATTAGCAAAACATATTTTCCACCATTTTTGTATTTTATAGATGCTCCAAAATCTGAGTAATTGTGTTTGTTCAAGCACATAAATAAGACAAAAGCTACATTTTGAATTGTGCCGGAGAAAAGAAAATGACAAAGCTAATCCTTATGAAAGCTAGCATCGTAGCAATGTAGCCTCTGACTCAAGGGGATTTCATGGGATTTCGTGTACTTAAACTGCATTTAAATCACATTTTAATGTACTTCATTCATGATTAGTTTATTAAAATAGCCTCTTTTGATAAATAAACAACAGAGCTGAAGAAGAAACACAGGAAAAGAGGCTAAACTGGGTTTAGCTTAATCATTCTCATAGCTTTAGCTCGCTTTTAGGCCTAGATCCCGTTACTTCTCTTTCTTAAATATAATTTTGAACACAGCTTTATCTTATTTGTGGGGTTGCACAAACTGTGACAAAACCACAAATGCTAAACATTAAATTCTGCTTCTGAAAGAAACAAAACTAGTCCTTTTGAAAGCTAGCAAGACTAGCTTAGTGCTTCTGGCTGATAAGATATTAACTAAAGAGGGATTAGCAACACCTAATTGATGTGTGCTTTTTTTGTTTTAAAGAAGCTAAAAGCAAATTATAAAGACAAAAGTTAAATCTTAAATTGTTCAGTAGAATGAAGGGTGACAAAACTACTGCGCCTGAAAGCTCAAAACTAGCATTTTAGCACTGATTCTGGTGGATTTCATGTGGTTTTGTTTGATTAAGCTGCTTTTAAATTGCATATTTCCATGGATTTGATTCATGATTCATTTATTAAATTAGCTTCTTGGCACAAATGGATGACTGAGCTGAAAATGAAACCAGAACACGGGAGGAAAAAAATGGGTTTAGCCTCTGTCTTCTAGTTTATTTCACAATGTATGCTGTTTATCTGTAATAAAATACAGATTTCTATGGTGTAACACTGTGATTTTGGAAGGCAGGACTTGTAAAATCTTATTCTAGTCTGTACAAAATGTGTAGTCGTGTATCTGCTCCGGCTTTGTAGGTCAGTACAGCAGACCTACATTAAACATACTTGGATATATTTCACAAGATGGCAGAGCGGCTCCGATTTAAACAGCAGAATCAGGGTCAATCCCTTCAACAGCCTGTCCAAGTGTCCTTGAGCAAGTCACTTAACCCCGAGCTGCTCTTGTGCCGCCGCCGCCGCCGCCAGCAGCCACACGATCCAGGATTGATTTATGAATATTGACCATCTAAAAATAGGTGTTTGCTGAGAAACCTGCCAGAACCAACGGGACGGTGTTTACTGGAGCTGCAGCATTTCCAGATCTGACCCGGTGCCAGCACACAAACACACACACACACACCCAGCGCTGAACACACAACCAGCCAGCGCTGCCTCATCCTGAATCCTCCCAGGAAACACACAACACACACACACACACACACATACGGTAACCCAGTTATTCATCCACTGCTGCCTCCCAGCATCCTCCCCGGACCTCGAAGGGCCACGGGGGTGAGCCAGCCTCCCTACCTGGGTGCCGGCTTGTGGCAGCTGTGGGAACAGAGCCAGGGTGGTGGGTCTCTTTGGTCGATATTTATCCATGACAGCTCAGGTTGATGCCCCTCTGACAGGCGACAGCTTCCTCCCTCCTCCTCCTCCTCCTCC
>NW_007580084.1:42148-56042 GCF_000690725.1 Stegastes partitus | reverse complement strand
AGTCAGTTAACAAACCAGGTTAAGTGGTTGGTTTAACCAGTCAAACAACAAACCAGCAAACCAGTTCAACCAGAACACCAGTCTGTCAGCGAAGACACCAGTCTAACCAGTCAGCCAGGAAACAAGTTAGTAAGCAAACCAGTCAAGTAGTAAACCAGATGATCAGCAACCCAGTTAAACCAGTCAGCCAGCAAATCAGTTTAACCAATCTGTCACCAAACCAGTTTAACAAGTCAGTCAGGAAACCAGTTTAACCAGACAGTCAGAACACTAGTCAGCTAGGAGACCAGTTTAACCAGTCAGTCAGCAAGTCATTCAGTTAACAGACCGGTTTAACTGTTGATCAACAAACCAGCTGATCAGCAAACTAGTTCAACCAGTCAGTCAGAAAACCAGTCAGTCAGCAAACAATTTACTCAGCAAACCAGTCTAACCAGTCAGTCAGGAAACCAGTTGGTAAGCAAACCAGTCAAGTAATAAACCAGTCAACCAGCAACCCACTTTAACCAGTCAGCCAGCAGATCAGTTTAACCAGTCAGTCAGTAAAGCAGTCAGTTGGTTAATCAATCAGTTAGTTTACAAACCAGTTTAGCTCTATTCATTTAGCCACGAAGCAAAGTAGCTAGTTATCCAACCAGTAAACCAGACAGAAAGGGGTCACCTGGTAAACTGAGAACCAGTCTGCCAGTGATCTAGTGAGGCAAACTAACTAACCAGGAAAACAGTTTACCAGTCAGTCAATAAACTAGTTTAACCAGTCAAAAAAAATGTCAGTCAGCAAATTAGTCAGTCTGAAAACCAGTTTAACCAGTCAGTCAGCAAACTAGTGACTCAGCAGAAAACAACCAATTTACAAACTAGTCAGTCAACAAACCGACAAACCAGCCAGTAAAGCAACTAGTCAAGTTAATCAGTTATTCTTTCCAGCAGCCTTTCAGCCAGTTTAACAGTCAGAACTTCAACTAGTTAACTAATAAACCAGTCGCTCAGTCATACAGCTGACTAACCAGTCATTCAGTCAGTGAGTAAAGCAACAGCCTGAAACTAAACCTGCTAACTGACCAGCTGGAGGCTGAACTGTGTTGATGCTGTTGAACAGTCTGAAGATCAATAAACACGATCAGCTGATCTGGATCAATGAAAATGAGCTCCTTTAACCTTCAGCTCTTTAGTGTTTAAGGAGTCAGAGGAGACTCCAGCATCCTCTGGTTAACAGAAGCAGGTAAACTAGTTGTTAAAGCGTTCTGATGCCGTGTCTCAGACCTGATCACAGTATTCAACCTTTATTGATCTTTAAACTCATTCAAACTGAAGTCATAAAGAAGAAACCTGTAGTCAGAGTTAAACCATTCACTCACCAACCTCCTCCTATAAAAGCCATAGACTAAAAGCACATTTATAGAGTCAATCGGCTCCAAGCAGCTGAGCTGATGCTGCAGCGCCCCCTGCTGGCCGGAGGTCAGAACTGCCAGCTCATTCACATGAATTAAGATCTAAATCAGCAGCTTCTAAGAGACAGCAACAGGAAATTAGAGGTTTAGTTTTATATTTCAACCAGAAACTTGAATCGTTTGTGGACCAGAGCGGAATAAAAAGCAGTCGGCGTCTGTAAAGTTGTTCCAGTTGTTTGATCTGTTCAGTCTGTTTACCTGCATTTAAATGAAGATATCTGACCTCCAATCATGCAGTTCAACCAGAAACAGAGGACAGAAAAGTTGTTTTTATACTAAAAACTATCATCAACAATCAAAAATATTAATAGTGAGCTCTGGTAGTGGTTTAACACTGAGGTCCTGTTTCCTCCAGATGACTTCCTGTTCAGGTTTTATTAGTCTTTAACTTATTGTTTTACTAAACTGCTGCATACTTGTGTTTTTTCCCCCTAAAGTCTCACATATAGCAAACTAAAGATAACAATCATGGAAATATTCCTAAATTTACAGCAAGAAATTAGACATTTTTAGGAAATTATGAATAGAACCTGCCTTCACCCTGAGTCAGCTGGGATAGACTCCAGCCCCCCATGACCCTAGTGAGGAATAAGGTGTAGAGATGATGGATGGACCAGTAAAATGTATGAATTAAAAACATGGATTCAGACTCCTGATTTCAATATTTTCCTTCCTGAAGGTGACGTAGTTCTGGACTAAAGATCGTCTCCTTCATCAGATGAAGAGCTCCAAGAATCCAACAAAGAAGCTTTCAGAAGAGACGAGAGTCGTGTTTCTAGTGTTTAAGTTCATCTTGTGTCTCTTTATTGTTGATTTATGTCTGTTTGTGGTTGTTTCGCAACTCTCTGGTCGTCGTTTTGTGTCTCTTCGTGATTGTTTTTTTTATCTCTTTGTGGTCATATTGTGTCTTTCTGTGGTAGTTTTGTGCCTCTTTCTTGTTGCTTTGCATCTCTATGCGGTCATTTTGTGTCTGTCTTTTTGTCTCTTTATGGTCATTTTGTGTCTATGTTTTTGTCTCTTTATGGTCGTTCTGTCGTTCTGTTGTCATTTTGTGTCTCTATGTGGTGCTTCTATTTCTGAGGTAGTTTTGTGTGTCCGTCCTCACATCTGTGGTTATGTGGTGTCTTTTTGTCACTGACTCTCAGCAGTCGTATCAAACACAAACTCTCTCTGTGACCTCCTGACCCTTTGGGCTCTTGGTCCTGGTCCTGTTCCTGGTTCTAGTTCTGGTCCTTCAGTGACCCTTCCATGAGTGTCTGTGTGTATCAGGGAGCCGATGAACAGAAATGACACCACAAACTCTGCTTTCAATCACAGTTCCTTCAGCGGTTTTAATGAAAATAAACTCTGTTTGTACAAAACAAATAAATATCGGTGCGGCCCACGCTGTCGGACAGAACCTCCGGCCCCTCAGACAGAACCTCCGGCCCCTCAGACAGAACCTCCGGCCCCTCAGACAGAACCACCGGCCCGTCGAGGCCTCGGCCGTCGGACAGAGCCGCTCCCCCATCGTCACTGCCGGGCTGGTGTTGCGTTCAGGATCAGCGGGAACTCTAGGCGTCTCAGTTCTTCCCTGCGGGGGGCCGGACGGTTTGTCTCCAAACTATCTGTTACCCTCTCTGGGGTAAAAATCTCCCTTCCAGGCAGCACTGAGGGGGTTTCACAAAGTCCAGCTGCTACTATGGCTTTAAATCCTGGAGCTAAAAATGACGAAGCAGTTTGGTTGAAGAAACGTGAAGTTAAAGTGCAGGACGTCTGATTGTCAGTTTTAAAAAATATCAGAAAATAAAAACAGGATTCCTGCAGAAAAACCCGACCAGACGGATGAACCTGAGCGTTAAACCCAGTCGTACAAAATTCAGTTAGCTATCATCTACCGTCCAACAGATTATCTGAAAACAAACTGAATATTTTTAGATTTTTACTAAGACATTAAAGTTGCTGCTTTGCGCTGTGGGAAATCAAAACAGCGATTTTTTTGCTTTTTTCTGCATTTTATAGAAAAAAAATCTAATAAGTTGAGCGAAAATGACGATTAATTATCATAAAACAACACATTAAAGACGTCTTGCTGTTCTGCGGGATGTTACTCAGGCGTCGTCTCAAGTGTTGTAGCAGGTTTCTGACAAAATAATGAACCAAAAGCTGCTCACATGGAGTCAGAGCACGAGATGGAATTAGCAGAAAATTAATCAGCATCTACTAAGACAATCAAATCAACATTTTTGACATTTTTAAAAGGGAAAAAATTGAAAATATTTTTAGCTTCCAGCTCCTCAAACGTGAAATTTGATGCTTAACTGGATATTTTCAGATTTTTTTTTTTCCTTTAAGACATTAAAGATGCCGTGTTGCATTCAGGGGAAACTAAAACAGGATGTTTTTTGCAGCTTTCTGTCATTTTATATACAAAAACAATAACTGGCAGATAAATTGAGCGAAAATGAAAATCAATTGAGCTTGTATGAGATTTATGAAGTAGAAGAATTCACTTCTGTCAAGAATTTAGGACGAAGAGCTGAACTTATAAATAATCAATTAAGCGAATGACGGAGATTTAATCTGCTGCCGTCAGTTTTTATGTCTTCAAACGAGCTGAGAAAGTGCAGGTCTGACTAACTACTACTGGATGAACCACCTGCAGACGAGAGAGAACGAGCGACTCGGTCGGGTTTCTGCAGGTCGCTGAGCTGCTTTCGCTGCCCCCTACTGGACACTGAGTCTTTGTGAAACCCCCCCGGCCTCAGACCGTTAGTGAAACAGACAGGGTGTTACAGGTTTTACAGATTTTATATACAAACTCTGATAAATACGTGGGGAGAACAACAAAGCAGGGTTTTTTTGTTTGTTTTGTTTTTTTCTCTACATTCAAGTCACACAAGCAGCGTTTTTCAGTTGCCACAGAAAAAAAAAAACAATATGGCAAAAACTCGCCTTCGTCTCCGTCGTCCCCCGAATTTAAACCGTTTTCCAGACCAGACGGGGAATTCATGGACTATAAAAACAGTATGTTCCCTAATTAACATTGCTGCTAGCAAAAATATCAGATATTCTCCAAAACATTCACATCGGGCATTTACATATGAACATGAAGAGACTCCATCGTGGACTCTGGTGTTTGTTTTCACTCGTCAACAGAAAACCAAACGCAGGCTTCAGACCTCAGGATGTTTCTGTTCGATAACACGTCAGCTGATTATCGAGGCATTAATACTGCGCTTCGGTGTCCGACCAATCAGAGCTCACCGTCTTTTACCACCCTGTGATGTCATCAGGACGACTTCCTGAAACAAGAACGTAAACAAACGATGCCAAAAAAAAAAAAACGATTAACGGATTAAGAAGTGCAACTATTTTTCTATTTTCAAATAAATAAATAAAAAAAGTCTAACATTTACAGATTTTAGTGTTTAAAAAAAGTCGATTTTCTGCTTTTGATAGTCACGCACAAAGATTATCTGAAACTTTTTTTGTAAATTTTTTTAACGTTTTATGGACTTTATGGTCACGTCTGAGCAGAAATACTAAATAATTGCGGGTTCAAGCTAGTAAAAAGTGCAGATTACATGCAGCTTTTTGCCTTATATGACTGTAAACTGAATCCTTTTGTGGTGTTTGTGGCTTTTGAAGATGTTCTACACAATTATTTTGCAATTTTTCATGGACTCAGTGACGTTTCCTTGATAGAAACGCCCCAAAATTTGCTGGTTCAAGCTTCCACAATGTGCCGACTGCAGGCTTTTTCTCGTCATATTTGACTTTAAGCTAAGAATGTTGCTGTCGGGGTTGACTTTAGGTCAAATAAGACATTTAAAGACGACATCTTCAGTTCTACAAAATAATTTCACAATGTTTTGTTGTAGTTTTTTGACAGATTGCAAGATAAACTAAATATTTTTGGGCTTTTTGTGACTTTTGGTTGAACAAAAGACGTTCAAAGACGTTACCGTCAGTTCCACTAAACAGTTCTGGATGTTTCATAGACTACAAAACATCCAAAGTGTGCTGGTTCAGCTTTTTAAATGTGCCAAATGCATGATAGTTTCTTCACACATGACTGTAACTGTATATTTTACCTTCTTTTAAAAAACACGTTCAAACAAAACGCAGCATTTAAAGACGTCCCCTTCGGCCCTGCACTAGTTTTTTGGCACGCTTTTAATGTTTTAATAACTAAAAAATATATTTTTTAGGTAAAAAAGCAGAATGTGCTGGTTTCAGACTCTTTGACGTGCAGATTTGATGTAATTCTTCGTCATTTATCACCATAAATTGAATATTTTAAGTATTTGCGCTGATGTTCCGACAAAACGAAACATGATCTCAGGATGTGGTAAACTATAAAGAGGTTTTTTGGTTTCTATTTTTTGACTTCAGCTCAGCGAAGCACAGATGAAACTACTGCTTGAACAATCGGCAAAGTAAAAAGAAAAAAAAAAAAACATTTGCAGAGTGGAAAAATCTGCAAAAGTTGTGAAAATTAAAATGTGCAGGAAAAATAAATAAAATGAGTGTTTTTTTCTTTCTTCTTTAGTTTTTAAAGGAAGCAACTATTTCATAAAATCATCTGTCAATAAAGCAAAACAAAAACGGTGATTAATCACAAAGGATCTCCTGAATGTCAGTGTGCTAAGCTAAGCTAAGCTAAGCTAGTTAGCAGCACACTTTGAGTTTTGTCGTATTTAAGCTTAAAACAAAAAATCTGAACGTTTGGGAGCATCAGCTTTAACTTTGACTACAAACAGGACAGAGTGGCTGAATGAGGCTGAGCTACTGACCTCTTGTGTCGGTTTTATTCAGTTTTTGCCTAAAATTGCACGTTAAGCGGTTCATAGTGAGATAAAGTGCTGAAGAAACCCGACTCTGGTCAGGAGCCAGTTCTATATAAATGTGTGTTTTGGGCTCTGCTGCTCTTGGACACGTGGAGGCGCTCGAAGGAGCAACGCTCTCCACCATCGACACAAAAACAAACAGAGACTCGACTCTTTGGGGTTATCGAAGCCACATCCTGAAGTCTGAACATCTCGCTGCTGCTGAAACAAGAACAAGTCGGTTTTTGGTCTGAAAGGATCCGAACGAGCCGCTACAGACTGTTAATGAAGACGGACGACACGACGGCCTCCCCACAGAGAAACACCTCAAAGGTGAACGTCGTCGTCTCCAGTTTGTGGAATTATTTGCAACCAGAGAGAAAGAAAGAAAGAGGAGGTTTGAGGTGGAGCTCATGAGTTTCTCATCTTTTCCTCCTGAGATGTGAGTGAGGACGGTGAGGAGATGTTAGCATCTTGCCAAAGCAATCAGAGGACGAAGGTTTAGGCTGTCCTGCCTCGTGTTAAAGCAAATCGATTTATGGGGACAAGTAGCTGCTACGTAGCTGGAAGCTGCTCACCAACAACTCGATGGACAGGATTTCTGTGGAGGCGCTGAGATGTTCAAACTGAAACAGAACAAAAACTAAGGCTGTGTCTGAAATCACCCATCACACCGTGAATCGTGATGTCTGAATGCTAAGCTACAGACGCTACACCCTGTACAGTGCCCTCAATGTACCCCACAAACCACCGACGGTCACCAAACAAAAAGACGAACGAAAACCTGTCATTAAAATGTGAGTAATTTCCTGTTTATGTTTTGTTAAACTTGATTCCCCCCGTGTCTTATCTACACAATAACCTGTGAATCTGTTTGTGCTACGCTGCTGCGGCACAAATCACAGCCAGCGAGCGACGTGACGAACACCTCCAGTAGTGTCTGAAAAACACACATAAAACACACAGTGGTCCCTGATAGTGAGCCGATGGTTTCAGACACGGCCTGAACATCTCAGTAACTTTTCCTCCTAAGCAGCAAACTGATGCGTGTTTCTGCCACCGGATCAGCTCACATTCATGAACAATAACCTGATTGTATTTAATGAAGCCGTGCAATAACGTGACCTTCACACTGAGAATGTTTCCAGAGTTACAGAACCTCAATGTGACCAAACGGCGACTCTGCACGATGTCATAGAACGAAGGGAACATTCTGCACGTCTTCATTAAATAAACTAAAGTTGTGGAGTTTTGGTTGGTTAAAAGGCTGATGTGAGAAAATCAGCTTTTTAAATGTGATTTTAAAGAAATCTTCCTGCTTTTTCGGATTGTTTATATTGTACTTTTTGATTAAATTACAGTTTGGTTGCAGCTAAGTTCTATGAGGATGAGAGGATTTGGTTCCCATCACATAGCGTCCCCTGTGGAGCTCCTATCAGCGCCTCTGAGCAGCTCAACGCCGATTAGCTAAACTCTACAAGCTGGCAGATACAAGCCTCCTCACGTCACAGAAACGACGATTTGTTCTGGTGCCTTCAGAGTAAACACAATCTGCTCAACGGGCCGATCAGGAGGCCGCCGGCTCCACCTTCATCCACAGTCTGCAGCTCAGAGCGTCACTCGTTAAACCTCACGAAGCACAGAAACACAAATGTCACCCAGCGCTTCCGTCTCCACGGTCTGGGTTCACGCTGTTCATTATGGGATGTCTCAGAGGTGGAACTGTACAAGAGAAGATTACTCATCTTTTAGCTTCATTCGCTCAAATAAGATGTTTTTTTTTTGTTGTTTTTAAATCATTCAAATGTTTCGACTTGTTTCTGGAGTCAATGTGAGTAAAATGCTTTTGCACCGTTTCCACATGTTGCTGTTGCTGTTGTTGTTGTTGTTGTTGTTGTTTGCATGCTTCTGTGTGTGTGTGAATGTTGTCCAAGAATCCAGAACAGTGTTCGTCGTGTGTCGCTGTGTGTCCAGGAGTCCCGGCTGGATGTTTGCAGATTGTTCTCTTACGCTCCACCTGAAGACAAAAAGCCAAACAGGAAGCACAGGTTCAGGCACCGGGGACGTATTTAAGGGACGGACAGAAGGAAACGGTTCAGTGTGTCTGTGGTGCAGCAGAGACGTTCGTCTGGAGAAATAAAACACTCAGAATCCTTCCTGTCAGCTCAGTTTGACACGTTGAATGAATTAAATAAAAGTGTTTGTGCTTCATTATGATCATGTTGCACTTTTGATTCGCTTCATGTTTAACTAGAAGTCTTTTATTTACTTTAGGAGGTTCGTTTAACACCTGTAACGACTAATTCCTTCACATGGCCACTAAAAATCAACGGTTTCAAGTTTGTTTTAGCTTTAAAAACACAAAAGTGTTGATGACTTTGACATTAATGTATGAAATCATCAGAAGTTTGGATACTGACCCAGTGAAACGTCAAAACTTAAATATTAATGAACAAAATCATAGATACCTTTGACATTAATGCATTAACATGCTAATAATGTGGATAAGAACGTGCACAAGTGCCCAAAACCTGGATATCAATGCACGAAAGTTGTAAAAACCTGAACATCAACCCAAAAAAGTCAATCAATAACCTGAATATTAACGTGCAAAGAGTCCAAAACCTGGATCTTAATGCAATAAAGTGTCAGAAAACTGGATGTAAATGCACAAAACTGTCAAAAACCTGGATACTAACAAATAGAGTTACCAATAATCTGGATATTAATGTAAAAAAAAGTGTCAATAACCTGGATATTATAACCCCAAGGTGTTAAAAATATTTATTTACTTACCAAACAGTCAATAACATGGATGTGAATGTAAAAAAAGTGTCAATAACCTCAATATGAACATGGAAAAGCACCTACAACCTGTATATTAAGACAATACAATGTCAATAACTTGGATATTAATGCACAAAAGTGCCCAAAATATGAACGTAAACACACAAAACTGTCAAAAACCAAGATATTAACACATAAAATTACCAATACCCTAAATATTAATGCACAAAAGTGTTGATAACCAAGATATTAGCACACAAAAGTATATTTAACCTGGATATTAATGTACAAAAGTGAATATTAACTCAGAAAATTACTGATAATCTGAATATTAATGTGCAAAAGCGCCTAAAACCTGTAAATTAACACACTAAAATGTCAATAAATACTGTAGGACAGTGTCAAAACCTGGATTTTAAAACACAAATATATCAATAACCTGGATTTTAAAACACAAAAGTGCCAATAATTTGGATATTAACACACAAACTTGTCAAAAAACTGAACATTAAAGAACCAAAGTGTCTAAAACTCAGATTTTAACAAAAATCCACATTTCAGGTCATTAAAGTGTCGATGTTCGGGGCTGTGTTTATGTCTTTGTGTATTTCACCTGCATCACTGCTGCTGTGCTGCCGTCTCCTCCTCCTCCATCCTCTCCTCCTCCTGCTCCACGTCCTCCTCCATCCTCTCCTCGCCTCCCGCCTCCTCCCTCTCCTCCCCCCGGGCTATGGGGGGATAGCTCGGCCTCCCCCGCTGCCTCTGGTTGCGCCTCGCCTTGCGGGCGATGCCCTTCCTCCTCTGGGCCACGGAGGCCGGGCTGGGCGACGGGGACGAGGTGGGGCAGGAGGAGGAGGACGGGGAGGCCGGCTGGCCGGGCTGAAGCTGGTGGGAGGAGACGCAGGGAGGCTGGGCCGCTTCGTCCGGGTCGGGGTGCTGGGCCGCGGTGGAGGAGTCTGGAGCTGTGGAGCAGCCGGCGGCGTCGCTGTCGGCCAGATCTCTGGATGGAGAGTCTGAGGAAACACAGCACCGGAGTCAGTTTGTTCATCCTCACAGAGTCTGAATTAAGCAGACGACTGTGGCTTCAGCGTACCGGGGCCGCTGCTGGTCTGAGACTCATCCGTCATCGGCGGCTCGGCTTCCTCCTGGATCGTTGGTACTGATGCTAGAAGACCTGACGCACAAAGAGACACGAGGGTTTAAAAAGCATTGAAACAAAAACGCCTAACGTCAAGTCAAGACTTCTGAGCTCTGGGAAAAAAACCTTTGATCGAGGGCAAAGCTGGCTGCGGACAGGAATAACATCGCGCTAAAGTGTTCAAAAAAAAAAAAAAAAAAGGATATTAATGCACAGAAGTGTTAAAAAATCCAGAAAGAAGTGCAAAAGAAGCACCAAAAAAACAAAAATATGAACACGTCAAAGTGTTAGTAACCATTTAAACAACATGAAAACTACACACACGACAGGTAAAAACTAAAACACGCAGAGATAATAACAGTTCAAAGCATATTTACCAGTAATATTACTGCATTAAACGCACTAATCTCACCACTAACGCTCGTTAGCTTAAAGTGTTTATTAAAGGATAATTCAGGTTTATTCCAGCCAATAAAACCTGCCTACAACTTTAGAAACGCTCCAGAATTACAACATTTATCTGCCGGAAACTGTAAAAAAAAAGAAACTGAAAAAACGTCCAGATTTTCAACTTTCCGACAGTCTTTGAACACATCACGTGCACTGTTCAGTTCTGTCGGGAAAATAGACCTTTTTTTTTTTGTTTGTTTTCATGATTTCTGTCGTTCTGTGTCGTTGTGCACAGAACACATTTCTGAGTTCTCTCTCCTTCTTCGTTCTGCTTCCATAGAGGTGCAGGACTTCATACTGCAGTTAAAAACGAACCTACACTCGGGAAAAGCACAAAAAACCTCCCAAACACTGCTGCTTGGAGTTCAGCGGGTTAATACGTCTCTATGTTACTGTTAACTTCTCGACCTCTGTTGCAGAATTTCTGGGCACAAAACGGTTATTCTCGACCAAACAAAGCTCCGTGCAGCTTTTCCAAAGAACCCAACATCTACATGAATCTGTTGAATATGGCTGAATATTCCTGTATGATTAATGTAAATATCAGGTTCTTTAAAAAGCTGCAGGGAGCTCCGGTTAGACGCCTGGATCAAATAAACCCAAACACAGGTTTGAAAATACCTTCGACACCTCACAGTTACAGAGATCACAGTTCTCTTTGCACAGCATTTAAAACCAGCGTAGGAAACGACTCACTGAGGCCTCTGTAGTGGGAGAGCTGCTGGTAAACCTGCTTCATCCTCTCGATGTTGAGCCGGCTGCCCTCGGCGTGGTTGATCATGGGTTTGGGGTAATCCACGCCCACCACGCAGTTGGCCGCCTTCTGGAGCGCCTCGGGGGCGTTCCAGGGCTCGTAGATGTACCGGTTGGGGTAGTCCTTCAGGATGGGGATGTAGCGCCTGCAGGACGGATCCAGGAGAACAAAAATCAGACCGACATCCTGCATTTAAAAGCACGTATCGGTGTAGCACAGATCTGGAATTAAAAACCTGCTGCTCGGCTGGAAAATGTTGGAAATGTTGGAAGCTTCCTGAGGAGTCATTCCACAACGTAAAGTACAATCTGAACATTTTACAGTGTTTTTAAATCCTGTATTTCCTCAAATATGAACCAGAGTTTTTAACTGCCTCGACTGCAGAAGGTAGTCCACCTTGAATCAGTTTATTTGGTCATATTTTCGTACAAAATCTTACTTCAAATTATTCCTGTTTGCCCTGTTAAAGTCACTGCCGCTAATAGAAACTCTGCACTATTTGTTACTGCTTTAAATTCTCTTAGTTCACAAAAGTCCTACGTTTCTTAACAAGGCTTTCTCTGTGAAACATCTGCAGGATATCAACTAACAGCTGGATGAGATCAACTCTCTGAACCCTAAACATCCACCAGCAGGTTTAAAAGGTGTAAAATCTATACATATATTTTAAATGTACACAATTTATCTGCCAGAAATGATAAAAACAGAATCTATTTGGCAGGTTTTCAACATCAGACCACTTCTGAACTACTCAACTGTTTAAAACGTAACCAAACTCAAGTTTAAAATCATATTATTTAGGTCAGAGTTTTCGTCTTTGGTCGACTGCTGCTCCAGATAATCGTTGCTGTAGGACCGACCTGATGTAGTCTCCAGACGGGTCGGTTCTCCTCCCGAAGCCGACCGGACAGTAGCAGTGGAAGAACTGCTGGAAGAAGGCACTGCAGGACAACCACATCCAGCTGCCGGCGTTCACGCTCCAGTCGGCGTCCAGCAGCAGCTCCTCGAACACCTGCAGACACACGAGTTCGTCAGAAAGCTCCGCCCTGAAAGAGCGTCGGTTCCACCCGAGAGGCTCCGGGTCGGCGGCTCACCTTCATGCCGCTCTCCCAGCTGATCCACAGGTCTCCTCTGGTCAGGAAGCAGGCCACGGCGTGCCGGGCCAGGTGGTGGATCCAGCCCTCCTGCCTCAGCTGGGTCATGATGGCGTCGATCCAGGGGAAGCCGGTCCGGCCCTCGGCCCACTTGGCCAGCGCCTCCGGGTTCTGGTCCCACGGGATCTGGTGACAAACAGAGATATAATGTAAGTATAAAAGAAGACAAACTATTCCAGTGTGTAGATGCACGAAGTCCTTGAATCTATCATGTGTGACAAAAGAAAGTTTACCAAATGGAAGCTTAAAATCTGAATATTTCATCAAATTCACTTTATCCTAAAAAAATATGCTGAAAAAAAGAAAACAGATTGTGTAAAAACACTAAAAAAAAAACCAGAGCTCCTCAGCAAAACTGATACAGTTTAGAGTTTTCACTGTAGAAGAATCACCTGCTGAACGCGTCACCTGAACTAAAACACAACTCCAGTAATCAGAACCTGGATTTATTCACTAGAACTCCTGTTATAATGAAGTTTTAAGAAATGAAGCACCACTATTCTGTATAAAAGTACTATTCTAGACACTGTGTGTTTCCTTTATTTGGGTAAATTATCCATCATGTCATATGTGGACATGTGAAAGGTGAATATTGTCTTTATGATATCTGTATTTTTAGCCTTATTGTACTTTAGTAATTCCTGTCCAGCTTCTTCCGTGTCTCATCTTTATTTAGTTGCTGTAACGGAAGTAACACAAGCGTAAACGTCGGACAAATCAAGCGTTTTTTTCTTAAATTTCCAAATTGTTTCCATCTCACCATTACAAAAAAACCCCAAACAGTCAGACTTCAACTTATTCCTGCTAAATATTCTGGATTTCCTGAACTTCTTGTACAATATTTATTTGGATTTCCAACTCCGTCTCCCTGTAGGATGTATGAAACCTCATGTGCATGTGAATTTCTCCACAGAACTCCCCACGTACATCGTCTGAACTCTGATCATGATCTGATTTTATTTTTTACCATTTACCATCACCGTGTTCTCTGTTCAAAAAAGAAGAAACTGTGTACTGGTTTTCTGCTTTTCTTTTAACATACATCCAATAATTTCAAGATTTTAAAAGTTCAATTTAATTACACAAGATGGAGAAGCATCTCTGCTGCTAATAATGGAGGTAGATATCTAGATAGAGATCTAATAGAGTCTCTATCTTCTTCGTTTCGAGGCTCACCTGGACACAGATGGGGTTTCCGTCCATGCGGTCGAAGTTTGGGTTGTTGGTGGCGGCGGTGTAGAAGAACTCCCTCCATAAGAGCTGCCCGAACAGGGACAGGGGAGGACTGCAACGCTTCCGGAGCTGATGGAGACACGAAGAGGGAAAAACAGGACGATTATCTCACATGT
>NW_007580084.1:23218-41748 GCF_000690725.1 Stegastes partitus | reverse complement strand
GGAGCTAGATCTCCATGGTAACTGATGCTGTGGAGCTAACCTGGTCCAGGTTATGTTCAGAGTTTCAGATTTAAATCAGCTGAAAGAGCGTCTCCCTTCAACCAGATCGTTTCCTGACTATTATTTATGAGCGATACAGATTCTCAGTTGAGGGAAATCACATAAATATGTTTTTATGTTTGGTTCATTTAAAACTGCTGCTGCTGCAGCTGACAGAACACAGGTTAGAAACCAGACTATTCTACTGGTATTTATTACAGAAAATATTTAATCAATAACATTAATTTTGCTCTGATTTGGCCAAAAATAAGAGTGATTTCCTGCATTATGGGACAATGTCAGACCTGAATGCACTTCAATACACGATCATGTTTAAATGTATGAAGTTTAAAGTTAAACTGTTTTATCGTGCAGCTGTCAGTTGGATATAAGCGGCTGCATCAGTAAAATATTAGATATGTACACGTTAAACAGTTTTCTACCAGCATTCCTGTCTCGCATCATTTGCAGTAGCAGCGCTTTTTACCGTCATAGTTTTTTATATTCCTCATTGTTCTCCATTAAAACAACATGTTGACTGAAGCAGCTGCACACGATCGGTTCATTTAGTGCAGAAGAAGAGTCACGTGGTTCCTTTCATGTGAACAGAGTCTGAGGCAGAAAGTCTGAGTCGACCACAACAGTTGAAAACCACCTTCATGATACACGTAATCTGTGGCTGGGGCTTTGGTTTTTGTCAGTTCACCTTGGTGCCTCTTGTCTTTGTGTTCTCTGTAACTTGTGTTGTCTTCGTGGTGTTCCGTGTTCTGAGGCACTCGTTTTGTTTTCTTGGTGATGGGTGTTGCTATTGTGCTTAAGTCTGGCTCAGCAGTTTTTAGTTGTTTTGTTTACTCTGGTAACTCTGCGAGCCTTCGTTTGGTTTGATTTGGTTCATCGATTGTCAGCAGCACCCACGAGCTGTCCTCTTTGTATCATCACCGCTTTGTTTGTTAATTTTGTCACTAAGCAACAAATTGCTTCACCCAACCAATAACATGTGGTTTGTTGTTCCACCCAGCCTCTGGGGCCGGCTGGGTGGAACGACGAGTCTGCAGAGCCTCTTAAGTACGACTAAAATGACACAGCTGGACTCTGAGTTTATAGTGTTGGTCATCTGCATTCACCGTCCACATGAAGCCTCTGAAGTCTGCAGTAAATGACAGACTTTTGTTTGTGATGTCCAATAAATCTGCAAAAAATTTCTCCGAACGCATTGGAAAAAAATCCACTTAAAACAAGACTCCAGACTAACTTCTTTACTTTAGCTGCAGTGGTGCCGCCACACCTTTTCACCACAAAAGCAATATTTATGATTTTAAAGGAGACATTTTTATATTCAGACGCTTTAGCAGGAAATGCATGACGCTGGAGGTTTCACATCGAAGTGTTTCCCACAGGTTTACAATATGTTTGTGGTGGCGCCACAAAACCGACGTGCATGCGGAAACTAGTGCAGTTTAAAAGGGAGAAACTACAATTCTGCATGAGTAAACGATGCTGAAAAGCTTCTCGTCTCCGTCAGTTACTGCAGCAGCTCAGACGGCCGAGAGACCAAAACTTCATTTGAAAAGAAGGATTCTAAAATCAAATTAACCCACATCAGGTCATTTTAACACGACGGGCTGTTTTCTACGAGCATTTTAAACATCAGCGACCGACTCTTTAGTTGCAGGAAGCAAAAATCCTGATCATGATTAACATTCCAGGAACAACGTCATTTTGTTTTTGCAACCAAATTTATTTATTCATTTATCCACAGTGTTCCTACCTCAACAGTGCAATATATTTATTCTAGCTGTATATACTTCCTATTGGCTCCTTTTGTAAATATATGTATATATTCTTCTTTGTCTTTTTATATTTTTACTTTTATACGTCTGCACCACTGGAGTTGTCTTTTAATTTTGTTGTACCTTGTGTATGATGACAATAAAAGCATTCTATTCTATTCTATCGTTGTAATGTCAGCTTTAATTGAAACTGAAGCGTTTTTATCTTTCACATCGACAGATCTGATAAATTACCAAAAACTGGTTGCGCTCTGGAGCCGTGCAAAGTTAATCTGCGACACAGTAAAATGTACAGAAAGTGGTCTGAATCCACAAATAATAACCAGAAGATTATTAAAACTTAAAGACATAATCCAATTTCACTGCCCATAAACACAAAACACCATGTTTGACTCTGCTCTTGTGCTTATTTAATACTTAAATTTACGTTCTTTCTCTAATATAGTGATAATTTTGCTCATTTTTTATTTTATTCTTTGACTTATTCTGACTTTGTGGACGTAATATTTGCATTAAGATGAACACAGCTTGGAGTTTTATAGCAATCCAAGCCACACATATCCTCCTAACCCATCCCTACTTCAGCATTTCTGGTACACTATCCATCCCAAAAGACAAAAAACAAGCGTGCCGACAAATAAACTGGGCTAAAAACCCAAGAGTAAAGTTGCAGCCACGGTGTTGGACAGTAAAGCACAAAGCATTAGAGTCGTCACTTCAACATCAGCTCATATTTTTTTTTTTACCTTTTTGTCCAGATGTTTGTTGAGTCTGTCCAGGGCCTCCGACTCTCCTCCTCGCCACACAGCTGGAGCTAAACCCTGCGTCCTGAAACCTGCAAACAGCCCACACGGGAGTCAGCTCCAACACAAAGCAGCTGGTGTCCGATGAAGACAACTTTACCTGCTTCAACCGTTTAGCTACACATCTTTACATACACTAAAAATCAGACGTAAAACGTGCGTACCGAGCTCCTCCAGTGAGGGTATACTGTACAGCAGGTCGTGGTTGTCGGCTATCTTCGTGCGACATTTGTCCATCTGTTGCTGCGTGATGGGAGGCAGGGGTCTCCGTGGCAACTCCAGTCGACTCACAATGGTCTGGAAACGCTTAAAGGTCAGAGGAGGACTGTTGTTGTTCATCTCGATGATCCTGAGACCAGAAAAGAAACGAGATGAAACACAGAACCAGCAGCTCGTTATCATTAAATATTAGACACAAGAGAACTTCAAGACTTTTAGAAAATTGACTCTTAAATCAGAGTTTTCCATCTTTAGAAGCAACTTTCCTTCTTCTGCAAGAATCAAAATACAATCAAGAAAAAAACCTTAAAAAATAAAAAAAAACTAAATTAATCCTCAGATGTTTGAAAACCACGAGAACTTTTAATTCAATTCAGAGGAACAACATGAAGTTAACTGACGGTTAGAAGTCGGTATCATGAGCTCAATAAACATGAAAACCACATTTACATCATAACATTTAAAAAACTAAAGCTTTACAGCAGTTTGTCAAAGTGTGTCATTAAAGTTTGATTGTGTAAAGTTGAAAGAATCGATCGATTAGGATAATACATTGATCGATGCAGTGATTTCTTAAAGCAGAAATGGTAAAAAAAAATGCCAAAACTGTGCAGCGTTAGTCAAAAATCATGAGTCAACTAAAAATTCTAAACTTTTATGACTTCTGGTTGAACAAAACGACATTTCTGTGGTTATTTTTGGATGTTTCATCATTAAATTATGATTTTTTTGGGGGGCAAAAACAACCAAACATTTGCAGGTTCCAGCTTTTTAAATGTGTAGATTTCATGTCATTCTTTGTCATTTATCACTTTAAAATGAACGTGTGTCCAGTTTTAGGACAAAACTGCTCAAATAACAAAACAAACAAAAAGCACATTTGATGTTTCACATGCAGCTCTGCAAATTATTACTATTAAGTTAAAATAATTGTTAATTTCTGCCCTAAATATGATCGTATTTGTATTAAATGTAAGTCACAACAAGCAACTATTTCCATTCTCACTTAATCTGACAACTGTTTTCTCAATTAGCAGATTATTAAGTTTACAGAGAAGAGCCTAGAAAATAGTAGAAAGTGCTTTAAGTGTTCTCATGTCTCATGTCTTCAAACTAAATTCTCAAATCTAAATAAATACAACCTCCTACGCTCTGTGCTTTAAGATGCCTGACCAATGTGCTCATTTAAGCTGGAACCATCACATGTTTTTGACTATAAAGTTTTTTATTTAGCCCTTAAAACAATAAAACATTGCTTCGGTCTTCCAATGTTTGTCCAAGCAGCAGCCCAGAACCAACAAATGTATATATATATATGTATATATATATATGCCTAAAATGACCACATCTGAGAAGCTGGAATCGACACATTTTGGGCATTTTGGGCAAAGAAATCCATCATTTAGTCCCGAAAACTCTTCAAATGCTTTGTTTTGTTTGAGCAGAAGTAAAAATATTCAGTTTACAGTGATGTGCATAAAGAAAAAGGCGGAAATCTTGATTAAAACTGCGAATATTTGGTATTTTTTCACTATTTTTACTTTAAAAATGAATACAAACAGCTCCCAGATAACTTCCTGCTGATGTAAAACTTCATGAACTACAGCTGTAATCAGATTTGAGCGTATGATTGATTCATTAAGCAGCCGGTCGGCGCTGGACGTGTTAAAGTTCAGGTATGTGCAGCGATGAGCTGAAGCGACGAACCTCTCAGGTCTGTGCCGCCGTATTTATAGTCTCCATCTTATACAACTCGTCTATATCTGTGATTCCGTCCTGCGCCACCGCCGCTGTTGTTGGCGGGTCGGCGGCGGCCTCCCATTGGCCGACCCGCCTGCGAGCGGCGTGAATGAGCGCTCTAAGCCGGGCACATGTCCACGGCGACCGATTTAAACCGTGCAGCTGAGCGCCGACACAAAGCTAAGCTGCCTCAGACGGCCTCCTCACACAGGCCAGTAATATTCCAACCATTATGCAACGCAGTGCTGTAACACTGAACGCAGCCTGACAGACACAGAGAGGCTTGTGGAGGGAGAAAGTCCTCCACTCTTACTCACTGAAACCACCTGACGCCGGCACATGGACCGAGGTGTGACCTGCAGTGGCGGCAGCCGGCCACCGGGGGGCTCTGCTGCATGTGCTGCTGCTGGTTGTATAAACTACGCTCCAGGACGCCTCAACACACCTGCTTCAAACACCTTCACCACATTCAGCCTGTTTGACTCCACACAGAACGCCGTTGTTCACCATCACACCGTCAGGAAATAGGACCGACATGTTTATCTACTAACATTTATGTAACATTTACATTATTATGTAACCGTGAATTAACAATTAAAACGACCTGGACACACGTATGGATTAGAGAGCAGGTGTACAGGACATCACCCCGGAGGCTCCAGGAGTCAACGGGTCGCTTTAAATTAAGACTACAAACAAAACGACTACAAGACAACACAAAAGTGCCACAAAAAAGTAACTAGGTGACACACAACCACAACAAAAAGACAGGAAATGACCTCAAAGAGAAGCAAAGTAACCACAAATAGACTCAAAACAACCGCAAATAGACCAAAACTAACCACAAAGAGACACAAAACAACCACAAAGAGAGACAAAACAACCACAAAGAGAGACAAAACAACCACAAAGAGAGACAAAACAACCACAAACAGACACGAAAAAACTACAAACAGACACAAAACAAACAACAAAGACACCCAGAACAACTACAAAGCAACACAAAGAAATCAGAGACACAAAACAACCACAAACAGACCCAAACAACTACAAAAACAACACAAAACAACTACGAAAAGACATGAAACAACCACAAACAGACCAAAACAACCACAAAGACGCACAAAATAACCACAAAGACACAACATAACCACAAAAATACACAACAGAACGAGAAAACAACCACAAAGACGCACAAAATAACCACAAAGACACAAAACAGCCACAAAAACACACAACAGAATGAGAAAACAACCACAAAGAGGCACAAAACAACCAACTCCTCTTGTCAGAGACATAATCAACCCTGGACCCACTTCAGTGTCAGAACATTATTGAATAAATCAACACATTTAAACATTAATTTAAAGTTCTCTCTAGAATCAATGCTGGTCTGTTGCTGGTCTACGAGCCTCCCAGCAGCGAATGTTACAGCAGACAAGAATAAACATTAAAGGCATTAATGAATCACTTTTGAGACTTTAAAACACCTTCTATGTTAGTTTGTTTATAAAAGAGGATTTAATGCTTCTAAAAACCTTTTAAGAGCTGCTGATAAAACGAGCTGCTCTACTAATGGGGGCTGATTTTTTCACACAACCGAGTACAACTAATAAATAAATCAAAACAAATTAAATAAATCACATCTGGAGCGAACAATTCCACGTAAATCCTTACTGCAAAACAATCTTGTAGATCCGCTCGACACAAGGTCACAGCTACATGAAGATATTTGGCTCTGAATCATCGTTTCTATCTGATGTGTGTTTTTGCCACTTCTCGTTTTTTTAAAAGAAGTTCTTAAAATAGCACGCAGGCCTTCTTCACTCTGTACTTCTTCATTTATTTAACTTAAAGTTGATAAAAAACCCAAAATATTCAGTTTACGCTGCTACAAGACAAAGAACAACAGCATATGTTCTTGTTTCTGGTGTTAAAATCTGCAACTATTTGGCATTTTTTTAAAGGTTTTTTATGTATTAAATAACTTAAATGATTGTTTAGTTATCAATTTAGTCACCAACACCTTTTGCAGTTTGTCAGCTGATTAATTGATCAACTAGAGGATGCAGATGTAATCATATTTCCATGATGAGATTTGACTGCACCAGCGAGTACAGACAATAATTAGACCAAAATAAATAAAACAAAGAGAATCTGGAGCACATAAATCTATACAAACCCTCATCGTCCTCACTGAAAAACCCAGATGATACGACGATGTTTGGAGAGTTCATGAATGCAGCACAAACCAAAGACATAAAATTCCCCCCAAAAAAGACATAAGAACGACCACAGAAACAGCTCAACAGAAAACAACCGAGTGTGGGTCCGAACCTGTCCAGGTTGTAGAGGGTGTGCGAGTTCCTGACCACGGTTTCAACTCCGAACTCTTGGGCCATCTTGATGATGGCGCCGTCTCTCTCCTTCCCATAAGGCTCGGGGTCATACTCGAACGTCAGCCGGGTCACGTTCCACTCCTGCGGCGAGGAAACAGAACCAGGACATGAAAGGGAGGCAGAATAATAAAAAGAAGGTAAAAACAAAAGCATCAAACAGCTCCGATCCTGGAACCGCTCCAGCGTCTGGCTTCAACACAACATGTGGTTTGTTGCAGCTTCACACACGACGACGATATGACCGGAGTTTGTACGATAAATAGAAACTGATGTCTTCTAGTTCTGCTCTGTTGTTAATCAACCACCAGGAGTGAACATGAAGTAAATAACACTTCAGCCTCTCAACACATCCTCAGTCATTCCCAATCAGAGCTCCATGTGCTCCAGTTTCCATGTGGAAAAATTAGCTCAGCTAATGTGAAAAAAAAAACATGAAATTACAATTTGATTAACAAAGAAAACATCTGCAGCGAGTCATTTGTAACTGTGGTGATTTAAAATGCATTAAAACTAGGCAGCAGCCGTTCCTAAGTAGTGACTGAATGGTTAAAATAAGCAGCTAAAGGTTATGGGTTTAAAGCTAGCTAGAATTAATAAAAAGCTAAAAACTAATGGATGAGATTTTCAGTTAAAATCCATAAATCATTAAAACATACAGGCAGAGTTGTCAGCTAAAGGTGATGTAATAAATGTTAAACACTTACATGTTAAACACGCTAAAACTTACAGATAAATGTAAACGCTACAAACAATGGAGTAAATGCTAAGCTAAAATTCACATATAGCTGAAAAACAGATAATGATGACTGGTTAAATAGTTAGCTAGCGGCAAAAAATAGCTTCACAAAGAAAAGTTAGTTAAATGTAGTCATTAGCTAAAGGTGAAGTATTAAATATTAGCTGCAAGCATTAAATAACTAGCTAAACGTAGCATTAAATGGCCTCAATAAAAGTAATTTAGACCAAAAATAAACATTAAGTTATTATTATAATTCAGAAAAAGTAACAAGTAAGTTGTTAGCTAAAGGTGACGCAATAAATGTTAGCTAAAAGTTACAGATTAAATGTAAATGCTACAAATAATGGAATAAATGCTAAGCTAAAATTTATATACAGTTAGTTAACGATGACAGGTTATATAATTAAATAGTTAGCTAGCGGCAAAACAATAACTTAACAAAGAACACTTAGTTAAATGTTGTCATTAGCTAAAGGTGAAGTATTAAATGTTAGCTGCAAGCATTAAATAAGTAGCTAACTGTAGCATTAAATGGCCTCAATAAAAGTAATTTAGACCAAAAAATAATGGATTAAATGTTTAGTTACAATTAATAATTAATGAAAAGCAACAGATAAGTCGTTAGCTAAAGGTGACAAATTAATTGTTAGTTAAAAATAATAAATAATTTGCTAAAAGTAGCAGATTAAATGGTTAGCTAAAAGTAACTATTAGCTAAAAATAAATGGATTAAATGTTGAAAGCAAAAAATAGCCAAATTCCAAAAATAAATCAGCAAAACATCACGAACAGTATAAAATAACCTTATATAGTTAGCTAATAGTCCCAAATAATTAGCTTGCAAATCAATAACTTTCAAACTAAGCATGATAGTATTTATTAGCAATGTCCTTAACGGCTGAAATAACTAAATGTTGGATGAACAGACGGCTCGAATAACGGGATGGATGAATATTTAGAACAGCTTTAGCGAGAGGAAACGGAAAACATGGTTAAAAATCAGCTTTATGTAACGGACACGTGGCTTCAACGCACAAGTTGTGCCTCTTCGCTGCTTACAAACACGTGAATAAAACACTGTAATAATATCGATTTTACATAATTAGAGGTGTTAAACAACATTTAGATGAAAATGAAATCCAATAAACACACTTGGAACACATAAGGCGTTGATAAGAGGGTGCCGGGGGGGTAAATCTGAATAAAAACAGGGTGGAAATCACGGATTATACAACCCCATAATTCACTGCCGTCTTGAAAAATATGATTGTCGGTTGTGTAATTACACTTCTGGACATGCAAATGAAAAAGCTTCCGCAGGGAGCTGACGTCAGGGCGGCTGACGACAGGCTGGGGAGGAAACTTTTACATGATCCAAACGTCCCGTCTCTGCCCAGACGCATTAAACAAAAGAGTCCGAACACACGACAGCAACAAGGAGAACATGAGGTCTAGTCGCGGGTCGGTCTGGAGGACGGCGGCGGTCCGGCTTGTTCAACCCCCAAGTGGGAAATGTAAGTCCCAGCCATGACGTGGTACCTGGCAGGGCCTCTGCAGCCGACCATATGTTCGGTCAGACTAAAAAAAAAAACAACAAACCTGCAGACCGTCGAGTTTCCGTGGAATATAATGGAAAAGCGGCAACGCGTTATGTAAGGGCTGCTGCATAGAGATGATGACGGTCTGAACTGCTCATCTCTGCCTGGAACCGATCGCCGCATGAATGTGAACGCCGGCTGCAGCTGCTTCAGGAAGCCTCGACGCAGACGAACAGGAAAACCGACAGCCAGCGCCGGCAGCTCTCTGTGTGTCTGCGGCCGTTCAGGCTCATGAATTCCAATCAGAGAGCCGCACCTCGGCCGCAAAACAACAACAACAACAAGCTGCATGACAACAAACAATAAAAACAAACTCCTCCTGAGTGTCCTAAAACACAACAACTAAACACAACGCTGACCAGCTCATTGAGTAAAGAGGAAGAAAAGTCCAACCCAAGAAACCTCTGGAGGGGAAAAAACTCATATTAATTGTTGTTATTTATATATATATTTGCCCCATAATTGCCCCAGTTAGACCAAATTAAATTATTCAAACATTTAATACTTTTTAGTAGGTGTGTCTCCGTGGAGCATCCCCTACATCTGGTTTGTTTTGATTTATTTATACTTATAAGTTTGCATTTCTTCTATTTTTATTTATTTATTTGTATTTTTTTTTAATTATTATTAATGTAGAATTGCTTGTTTGAATTTATTTATATAAAATCTACATTTGTTTGTCTAGATTTGATTAAATATATTTAATAATATATCTGGAATTGTGAGCTAGGATTGCATTGTGTTGTGTTTATTTGTTTGTATTTATTGGAGTACACATGTTTGTTTGGATTTGTTGACATCTATCTATCTGGATTTATTCTGTTGGATTCATTTGTTTGGATTTGAGTGAATGGATTTGAATATATCTGGAATTGTGAGTTGGGATTTATGTATTTGGGTTTATCCGGTTGATCAGATTTATTTAATCTGATTTAAATGTTTGGATTTTTTTACATTTATTTGTTTATTTATCTGGATTTACCGGATCAGATTTATTGGATTGGACATATTTGTTTGGATTTGTTGGGATTTCTCTGGAAGTATTTGTTTGGATTTATGTAGTTGGGTTTTTTTTTGTTTTTTTACTTTAACTGGATTTGTTGAGGGGCTTTTCTGGATTAGATTTATTTGGATTTGTACATTTTTGTGTTGTGTTTGGATTTAGTTGGATTTATTTGTACGGATTTATTGGATTAGATAGATTTGTTTGGATTTATTTATTTATTTGATCAGATTTGTTGGTTTGGATTTGTTTACATTTATTTATCTGGATTTATTTGATCCTATTTGTTTGGATATAACTGGATTTCTTGAGGGTCTTTTGGACTGATTCAGATTTGTCCGTTTGGATTTATTGTCTGGATTTGTTCCGAGGAAATTCGTTTTTTTGTTCTATCTGGATTTTTTCTTTAAGTCTTTGGGGTTTTTTTTGTTTTGTTTTGTTTGGATTTATTAGTTTGAATGTGTTGTTGTGGCTTTGCTTGTGACTTTATCATTACTGTTTTTGTGTGTGTGTGCGGTGGAGGTGGATGGTTGAGGTTTTTGGAATGTTCCAGAAGGTGAGTTCACTTCATCGTGACATCATTGTTTCTGCAGGTGTGGCTAAAAAAGGTGCAACAGAATCTACTCGTGAACACGCCCGAAGCTCACGACAGCAGCGTGTCCACACCGATCGCACACAAAACAACAACAGCAGCTAATAATTCTCTTTTTACTTTACTGGCAGCTGGACAACAGTCAGATATCGTTCTAGTAATGTTATTTCTTGGCACAGCTGTTGAATGTTTGACCCCGACAGAACCAGAATCAGCTCAGCTCTTGCTCCTGAACCACATTTACAAACAAAAAAGACAAAAGTTTGGACCTGAGGAGCTGATTCGTAGATTCCAGAACCTGAAGTCATCATCAGAGGACGAGACAAACACGTCAAAACCAAATAAAAAGCTTGCACCTTCACTCGTGTAATTCTGTTGGACTGAATAAATATTTGCGATACGACGCTGCGCCCAGTCATCCAGCGTATTTCTGCCTGACCTACATGGTCCCACTAAAAACAGAAATCAGGGGTTCTCTCTTGGCATCCTGGTTCTACAGATCCAGAACTTTCTCTGTGAAAAAGAAGCAGCAGCAGCAACAGCAGCAGCAGGCAGAACTACCGACCTTGAACAGCCTGGGGAAGACGTCGGTGGGCTGCCCTCGGACTACGAACAGCCTGGAGTTGAGCTTCTTCAGGCTGCTGTCCAGGTCCTCCAGGGCCTCCAGCAGAAACCTGCACAGACCAACAGCAGGAGAAAGTCAGAAATACCCTCCACCCACAGCCCAGTGGAGGCGTTGCAGGTTCTCATCTGCTTGCTGTGGCCGTACACGATCAGTTGTTCCTGACATTTTAAAACTGACCTGCTGAACTAAATAAAGCAGCTAAACATCTGCATCTTTACATAGATGTGTGTTTCTGATTGTTAGTCGCATAAAAACAATCTGAAGACGGTTACTGTGGTCTGCTCCTTGGTGGTTAGAAGATAAACGGAAGTCTAAGAGCAAAGGATGCACAAATAATTATCATTTCAGCATCAAAACCGACATGTCCTGCAACAGTCATATCACTCGAGGTGCAATGTGGAGCGACACAAGTTACCACAAAAACATCTCACTACGATGTTTTTGCTGCTTGACACAGAAACTAAACTTGCAGTCGTAATTTTGTGCAACTGATCTGTGAGCGAGAACTTCATTCACTCCCATGTAAGGTTCACTGGTTTAGATTTACTTAGAAGAGTTTGTTGACATGCACATGCTCCACATGTGCACAGCCAAACAAACAAGGAACAGGAGAGAAACACTGGAAAAGGAAGATCTGGCTGCAGAAAAACCCAATGCAACATCATTTGTAGGGCTGCACAATTAATGGAATATTAACTACGACCATAATTTTGGTTTCCTGCATTCAAATAAACACCATCGATTGTACTACTGGGGTTTAAAATGCTCACCGACAACAGCCTGTGGAGAGAAAACCAACTGGTTTCAGGTAAATTTGATGTTAGAAACAATTATTTCGTTCTTTTTAAAGTATTTTTTGGTCTCACGGCAGTCTGAGCTGCTGCAGGACCTGATAGAGACGAGAAGTTTCAGTAGCTTCCACTATATGCTGCACGTGAGGCGTTTAAGGAACGTCTGTACATTGCAGCGTTTATCTATAAGCAGATGTTCAGCCAGTGAAGAGTTTTCACTGCATTTTTATAGATATTTTGCCTCTTAGAGTCTTATTTCGGTGCATTAGCAGGAATGTAGCCCAACGTGGACGTGAAATTAGTGCTCCGTTTATTTAAAGGAAAGTGCAATAAAAACATTTTCTCTCCAAAAATCATGATCTCAGGGCTCATCCAGGTAATTGTGATTATAATTTGGGTCATAATTCTGCAGTTTTATGGAAATATTTCAGCTACAGAAACGATGATGTCGACCAAAAACGATTCCTGGCGGTTGTTGCCGCCACATAAGAACAGTTTGACCATTTAAAGTTCTGTACGAGCAGCACGAAGCCAGACCTAAATGTCATCCAAAGCAAAAAATAAGAAAAAAGAAATAACATTTTGGCTTCTTTTTCCAGCATTACACCATATTAGAAAGCTTCCAAATGGGCTTCTTCTGCTTTTCTTAGATCGTTGGTTTTTTGGTGCAGATGCACTCCCACAAGAAATCACAGCAATCAGTCGGCAGTGATTAATTCTTTCCAAACAGAGTTAATCGAGTCATCTGGTGAAAATCTGTGTATTTTTTCATATCATGGAAAAACTAAATATCGCTACGTCAGTGTTTTTTTCCGACGCTGTGCAGCCGCGCTGGGAGCTCGTCAAAAATGTGTCTGATTTAAATGCAAGTCTGGAAATTATCAGGAAGTTTAAGAGAACATTTAGTAAAGACACAGAAGAAGAAGAAGAAGAATTTCAGACCCAGTTTGTCTGTCATCAATCAGACGTGATTAGATCAGTGACATCGTTAACTCCTTTGTGCAAAGGTCAGATTCCCTCGAGCCGTTTGATTAAAGCCGGTGTTCAGGTGACACTCAGCCGGATTCAATGGATCCAACTCAACTCTCTGATTCTAGCTTCCTGAAAGTAAAGATTGTTCTGAATATCTGAAAAAACAAGACTTTGTCATTTTGCAATTTGGGAAACACTAATCAACATTTTTCCCTGCATTTCTTAGACCAACAACTAATTGATTAATGAAGATTAAGAAAACAAACCCTCACTTGCAGCCCTAATTCTCACTAAACAAACAATCCGGATATAAATCATGTGTTTCAGTTGAGCAGCTTCTCTTAAAGGTTCGGGGATCCAAAATGATTTTAAAAAAACCCAAACATGATCTATGTTTTAAAAGGAGATCATAAATATGGATGCGTTCATACGGCTGGATGCGCCGAGCTAATTTTAGTGATTCTGTGTGGGGCTGCAAATGATTATTTTAATTATTGATGCACCTGCAGATGATCTTCTGGAGAAATGTCACCGCAGAGAACCAGAGTGGAACCATCACAACACTTCTGACCAACACAACAGCAGGAACGTTAACTTTTTTAACAATAAATAAACTTATTCTAGAGGGAAAAGGTTGGAAATGTTAAATTAAGGGCATTAAAAAAAATTGGCTTCTGAAATGAGAATGAAATTAAACTAATCAGTTACGTCCCACTTTTCTCTTGTTCACAGGCATTCATAACCACAATGCAAAAACCGAAAACCTACCAGACCAACAAAGCAAAACATGAAGATCTAAATTGCATAACCACAATAACACCAGTTAGAAGAAGGCCTTAAAATAGAGGAATAGTTTTCAACAATGTTTTAAAAGAGTCTGATTAACAAATTATTATTCTAATTAATCCGGCGATTCATTTCAGCTGTTTGTGAAAGTTCAAAAAAAAGGTGAGAAATGCAATCACAGTTACCCAGAACTAAAGCAAAACACAAACATTATTAACAATCAATGAAAACTATTGACATATTTCAGAGGTAAAGCAGCAAACCGCCCCGTTGAGAAGCAGGAATCCTGAAATTTGGAGCATTTGTCTTCAGTCATTGCACTAAAAAGTTGTGTTTGCAGCCCTGCAGCTCTGTTTGTTTACTGTCGGGTAGAAACAGCATCACGTTTCATAGACTCTTCATCTGTTTATGTGCACAAATCCTCATTTTGAAGAGGTACAGAGTGTAAGAAAAAGAAAATCATCAATACAAAGCACCACAAATTCGTGCTTCACTAAATTTATATTCCAACTGTTTTTTCTATGTTTATAGAAATGTGCATTTACCAAATCCAGCCCACATATTTAGTCATTCTGTGCTGCATTATCAAGCAGGACTTGGTTAAATAATATGAAAAACTGCATTTTGAGAGTTAGAACCACCTTCAGTTTCTTCCACCAAACTGCTGTGAGAAAAACGGCAAAACTTCTAAGAGTTGTCTAAAGGTTTTTTTTTTTTTGAAAGAACTTAATAACAGAACAACTAGGACGCATGCCAAACAAAGCACTGGGCAGTCCTGGTTGAATTAAACAGGTGGTTTTGTTATAATTAATTACGTTGCGTCGATACAACAATTACATAAAATCGCACGTTTCTTCTACGGTGTTCTGCACGGAGCTCCCCCATTACACGTGCTGTTTGCATGTTTACAGCAAAATGCATTCACCAAATCCTGCCCACATATTATATCATTCTGCGTTTGCATTATTAGGGCGGATGTGCTTAAATAAAATGAAAACAGCATGTTGTGTTGTTACCATTGCTGTCCACCGAACTGCTGCGAGAAAAACTGCGCGATGTTGAACATGTAAAGCAGCTCTGCTAAGTGTTAGCTAACTTTATAATCACGTTAAACAGCTGGTGAACAGTTTAACCGTGTGCCGAATTACTCGGTGGGTATTACCAGTTTGAGCAAAATGGTTGTAAGATGGTTAGAGGGGATGTTTTGCTGATAGACGAGGATAGTCAAACATTGTGAGTTTCTTCAATGGAGTCCGCCATGGACCGCTCCATTTTATGCTAGCTAACTGACGTGGAGCGGAGGCCCAAACCTAAACTCCCAGTCTGCTCATTAATAGGGCAACGAATCACACAAATGGCGACCCCAACAGTGTCGTTAACTCCATTTACTACGTTTTAAGGGGGTTTAAAGGAGTCAATGACGGAGAAAAAGCCACTGACCTCCATCGATTGATTCCCACATTAGCGGCGCCAGCGAACCACGGGTCCAGGATATAAACACAGCGCACCGTGTCCGCTCCGTTCAGGGCCTCCTGCAGCGCCGGATTATCGTGCAACCGTAGACCTTTGCGAAACCAGTGCACCGAATTCACCACCATGATGACTCCTTATTCCATCTTCAGAGTATAATCCAAAGTGAACGGCTGAAACGAGGCTAAAAAACAAACGCGCCGCTTTCGAGGGTAAATTAGACGCGCAGCTGCGGAGACTCGGACAAAGTTTAGTTGCTGTCAAATGAAAACCAACACTCGGAGGGGGGCGTGGCCAGAGGGCTGGGGCTCACCGTGTCTGCTCTCTGATTGGCCAGAGACTGCAGCGTCACATGAATTACAAAACCAGAACGCTGTGATTGGCCCATTGGGCGAATGGCAGGCAGCAGTGGTGAGGAGCTGTGTCACGTTTTCTATTGAGAGCATCTGATGCAGGCAGGTAGATTAACAGCCTTTATCTCACTGCAGGAGGAGTAAAGGGGCAATTTTAAATGTGCACTTTGTCTATAGTGAGGAGTGAAAACTCACTGAGGTCCTGACTCAGCTGTTAGAGAGACGCAACAAAAAGATTTGTGGAAGAAGTCAAGGCTATAAACACCTACGAGAAGGATAAACATGACCATAAAGTGATTAAAAACTAACGCAAAATGTGTAAAATTACGACAGAGAGATGCAAAATCAGAAAAAAAATTGTAAAGGTATACAGGATCACTACAGAGAGACACAAGATGATCAAAAAAAAGCAGCAAAACAACAAACACACACAAATAATCACAAAAACACACAAACTTTACCAAAAAAACAAGCACAAAAGAAACAGAAAGACAGACACAAGATGACCAAAAACAGCAAAACAACAAAATAATGATATAGTTACACAAAGCAAGCACAAAGAGACAGCAAGACAGACCACAAAGAGATTAAAAACAAACACAAAAACATGCAAGATAACCCTGGAGAGATGCACAAGAAACTCGCACACAGGTATCCAAGATTGTTACAAGTAGATGCAAAATGACAACAAAGAGCTGCAAAGCAGCAACAGAAATACACAAAATAATCACAAAATGACCACAAAAGCACACAACAAACACATAGAGTCCCCAAAAGATTAAACGATATCACGAGACATGCAAAATAGCCACAGAGAGATTTGTAATCAGAAACTACAAAGACATGCAAGATCACTACACAGAGACACAAGATGACCAAAAAGAGCAGCAAAACTATAAGAAACACACACAAAGTCATCACAAAACCACACAAAACAACCACAAAATTAGACAAAGCAAGCTTAAAAGGGACAGCAAGGCAGATGCACAAAATTACCACAAACTGATTAAAAGCAAACACAAAACAAGCAAGACAACCCTGGAGAAATGCACAATAAGAAACTAGCACAAAGACATGCAAGATCATCACAAAGAGATGCAAAATGACAACAACAACAAAAAAGCTGCAGAACAGGAACAGAAGTATAAAGAATAACCACAAAGTGACCACAACAGCACACAGCAAACCTACACAGGCCCTGAAAGATTAAATATATCACAGAACATGCAAAATAACCACAGAGAGGTTTTTAAATCAGAAACTACAACGACATGCAAGATCATTACACAGAGACACAAGATGACCTAAAACAGCAGCAAATGAAATTAGTCTGAACACAAACACAAGCCTTTGATGTCCTTTTTTTCCCCAGAAGTTTTAAGATGCTTCAGGGCCTCTGTGTGACCACAGATACCAAAGAACAAGAGTCTAAAGAAAGTTTAAAATGTTGAGTGAAAATTCTTCACATTGCAGCCTGTCACTGAAAGCCCTGCAGACAGCCTTGAAAGGTTTAATAAAGAGTGTTTATGCAAAGCTGTCCACAGGAAACCTTTAAAATGACCAGAGGCCTCATTTATAAAACATTGTGTAGGATCCATATTAAAAGTGTGCACACGCCCAAACGCTGAAAACGGCGTGCGCCAAAAAATAATCAGATTTATAAAACCATGTGTACGCACTCCTGCAAGCACGTTCCCTTTTTAAATCACAATCCACCTGAGAAGTTACACAGATGGATTCACCTCATATCTCCTCACCACACACCCACATTCTACCATGAATGGTCAAAAAGGAATTTCATGGACAACAAAATCGAGGTGCTTGTGGAGGAGGTGGAGGCCAGAAAATCAGATTATTTGGTGATCACAATAGTGGCATCATTAGTAAAAGATAAAGAGGTGAGTGGCAGCACGTCGACACTGCTATAGATGCTGTGAGCGCCACAGGGAGATCTGTGGTAGAGGTCAAGAAGAAGTGGTCGGATCTAAAGGTGGAGGCCAAGAGGAGAGTGTCCGCTACAGGTGGGGGCCAGGGCCAGCTGAGCCACACCGCTGGACACCAACATGGCCTCCATCTTTAGGACGTGTGTGGCGTAGTGTCAGAGACCACAGAGGAAACCAGTCAAGTTAATTACATGTATAAATTAAACATTTCAACAAAGACTTCTGTTCAGGCATCGTGGACTAATGTGTTGTGTCCTCAGTCACTCCACAGTTGGAAGCAATGGGTGACGAGGAGGTTCCCAGCACGGCGTGTCCTGGCACCGTGACTACAGGCCAGGCTGTCCCCAGCACCAATGCATCCCGAGCACATGGCGCACCTGGAAGTGGCCGGGTCCCGACCCACACGGTCCTGCAAACGTAGAGGGACGCCATCAGTGCAATCAATGGAGTCACAGACGAACTCAAACAAATACGCACAGTCGTGAGTAACATGTGGGATGTCATGTCTGAAATTGTCAGCTCCATTAAAGATCTTGTTAAAAAATGAACCATACTTGCTGTCTCATTCTGTCTCGTTGTTTTCCCCCCCATAGAGATGGCGGTGCGCATGGACGCAGTGGCCCCTTCAGGAGACAGCAAGAGTGTAGGTAAGTTTGAGTGTCTTGGGG
>NW_007580084.1:16723-18978 GCF_000690725.1 Stegastes partitus | reverse complement strand
GACACAAAATTATTACAGAGACACAAAACAAACACAAAGAAACACAAAATTATTAAAAAAAGAGACACAAAACAATCAAATAGCGACATAAAATGATTAAAAAGAGACACAAAATGATAAAAAAAGAGACACGAAACAAACACAGAGACACAAAATTACTGAAAAAGAGACAAAATGATCACAAATAGACACAAAATTATTACACAAAGCGACACAAAATTATTAAAAGAGACACAACATGATCACAAAAACACACAAAACAAACACAAAGAGACACAAAAATTTTTAAAAAAGAGACACAAAATGATCACAGACACAAAATAATAACAAAGAGACACAAAATGATTCAAAACAAACACATTTTTACTGATTTCACTTTTTTTTAATCTTTCATGCTGTATTTATATTTCTGTTGTGAGCTGGGATAAATGAAGTTGTTGTGTTGTTGAGGACAGTCACAGTGTTATGTTGTGTTGTTGTTCTTCCTCCTCTGTTATGAAAGGCTTTATGCTCTTTCTTTATTAATAAGGCTGCCAATTCTCAATATCTTTAATCCCATCATGAGACCCAACAGGCCTGAACGATCAGAGGCTGAGTGTGAAGCGACCATTAGCATTTCTTGTTAGAAAAGTTAATCAAAGGGTTAGAAAGAGACACAAAACTATCACAAAAAGGTGCAAAACAGTCACAAGGAGACACAAAATGAGCCGTAGAGACACATTTCTTCAGCTCAGTAGATATGGTTTTGGTTTCCTCTTCCAGTGAAGAGGCCCTTTGACACATCTGGGCCCATTTTTATAGGATCCAGTTCTCTGTAGATCCAGCTGTTAGCACCTGCACACCGACACCTTTCTGTCTGACAGGAAAGACTGAGGCCACGTTCACATCGGAGGTCTGAATGCTCACATACAGTTTCCTCGTTTGTGATGTTTGTGTTGATGGTCCAGACTCAGATTAACGTCCACCGAGCTCCTAAACTGAAACACGTCTGTAGGACGGCCTTTTTTCACCCACGTAAAATCGTCAAAACAAAGAACATCTGGTCTCAGAGTGATGCTGAAGAACTAGCTGATGCATTTATAACTTTTAAGTTGGACTATTGTAATTCCTTGTTTTCACAAAGTCTCAATACTTCTCTTAAAAACCTCCAGTTGATAGAAAATGCTGCAGCCGGAGTCCTGACAGGAACCAGTAACGGAGATCATGTTTCTCCCGTCTTAGCTTCTCTTCATAAATTCCCTGTAGCTAAATCACAAGTTCTTATTTGCTACTAGGACTATAGGCTAGTAAGTTCAAAAAGAGCTAACAGGCTAACGAGGTCTAACTTGGCAGCAACTAGCCGGAGCTACAGTAGATGAGAGGCAGACTGGAACAGACTTCACTTTGTTCATATGCTGCTAGTTAGCATGTCTGAAACTAGCCAACTAGCTTGTATTTATGAGCTAGCACTACTAGATAAGTTAAAAATGAACTTAAATGCTAACTTGGTTTAACTTACAAGTTACTCTTTACAGGGGGCTAACTTTACTCTGTTCCTAAGCTTCTAGTCAAATTTGAAATTTGCCAACTTAGTAGCTAGCACAACTTGCCGGTGAATTAGAAACTATAGCTTCCAAATCAATAACCATTTGTACTTCAAACACTGCTCAGTAACATCTTTCCATTTATTTTGACAATGCTGCATGCCTAGCCAGCTAACTTGTTTAATTTGTGAGCTTTTCACTAGTGCTATCAGCAGCTAGCTGGTTAATTCATTTTCCACAACTGTTAATCTGAAAATGTCAGACCTGAAGTTATAAGACAGCCTCCTCCATCAACTGCAGTGAGCTAACATTAGCCATCTGGGCTGCAACTAGTGGATTTGTGATGTTTTAAGTTTATTTGCATTTGCACATTTTACTATAGCCCTATGAACAATGGCATGCCACCTCAAGTTTAATAATCATTTCTCCAGCTGCTATCCTCACCCCAACCAATTGATGCAGATGGCTGCCCTCCTCATGCCTGGTTTGGTTCCTTCCCACTGTTGCCAAGTGCTGCACAACGAGAACTTGGTTCTTTCCAATACTAAGGGCTCACAATATGAAGTGTGGACATGTAGAGGATTTGTGCCATAGAATAGGTTTTCTATTTTCACGCATCCTGTAATGTGTAGACACAAGTGATCAGATCCAGTACCAGCAAAAACAAGATCACCATGAAATGCTTCAGTAGGTAAAAAGCTAGTTTTAGCAAAACTGCCTGCAGGAAACCTT
>NW_007580084.1:15290-16417 GCF_000690725.1 Stegastes partitus | reverse complement strand
ATAGAGATGGCGGTGCGCATGGACGCAGTGGCCCCTTCAGGAGACAGCAAGAGTGTAGGTAAGTTTGAGTGTCTTGGGGGGCAGCCACTATCACCTGCAAGGTATAACAAAGAGTAGTTATACATCAGGCTTTCATTGTTAGAATTCCTACACCGGTGTTTATGTACTTACCAAGAAGCCAGCCATCACACCTGCCTGCAGTCTGTTCCCTACGCTGCTGTTCATCAAGATAAAGGACTCGTGTGGATCCAAATGTATGAGATGAATCTGGCTTCAATTCACCACCTCACCATAAGTTTCCCCCGTCTCCAAAATGTTCGTGCACGAGGATCAAAGTTGACGTACTGGTGCACACAGCCTCCCGCCATGCTTATTTTTTATCACATTTGCGTAGGAAGTGGCATGTGCATCTTTCAGGCCCCATTTTGTGCATTTGCAATGTTTTATAAATGAGGCCCCCTCAGGGCACCGCTATAGCTCACCTGGTGTCCCATGTTCAGGGGCTGTAGTCCCTGACACAGCAGTCATGGGTTCAAGTTGCACTCATGACCATTTGCTGCAGGCCCACCCCCCAGTCCTAATAAAGCCAAAAAATAAATTTATGAGGCCCCAGATCTTAAGTGAAGACTTACACAAAAACTGATGAAGTCATTTATTAAAGGACTAGTATTAGGAAGCACTACAAGCTAGGTTTGTAAATAGCCAACTAGGTCTAACTCACAAGAGCTTCAGTGCTAACTTTGTTTAACAAGCTACTAGCTAGAGCTAACTTTACTCAGTTAATGCACTGCTAATTAGCACTAAAGCTAGCCAACACTACAACTAGCTTTTACAAGCAAGCACTACCAGAAAGTTGGAAAATAGCTGGAGTGCCCCTTTAACCTACAAGTCATGAGCTAGCTGGGTAGCTTGTTTAGCATTTGTAACTTCAAATTTCTAGTAGATTAACTGGCACCATCTAAAGTGAAAAAGATGTAAGTGTTTGAACTGGAAAATCTTCCAGTCTCAGGTTTGTGACAAAGTATTAATCTTGAGCTCAAACAGTCTAATGTGCACTAAACCCAACTGAGATTAGATCCAGTTCTCACTGAACCAGTACCAGCAAAGACAAGATGGTCACCATGAAA
>NW_007580084.1:12989-14040 GCF_000690725.1 Stegastes partitus | reverse complement strand
GCAGCTTCTAATGTGGCCTCTGGTTCATCATCACAACAGTCTGAGGCGTGAAGATACACAATCAAGGTTTCAGCTGTAAAATCCTTCTATTGTCCGACACTGATGGAAGGAATGAGTCTGATCACGTTCATGTGCTGAGACACAAACATGAAGGATCAGAGTCTGAAGTGACTGTCGACGTGTTGATATCATGGGAACGTAATAAAAGGACGACAACAGGACGCAAACACTAAAAGAGATGCAAGACAATGCTACAAAGATCTGCAGAATCACAAAAAAATGACAAAGAGACAAAAAAACACAGATACAAATAAGAAACTTCCACAGAGACGCATTAAGTCACCGCAAAGAAATTAAATTTGTGAGTAAAAATGACAGAAGAGATTCACGAAACAACAAAAATGATGTTTAGTGTGTCTGTGGCAGTTCTGATTCACCTTGTGTTCACTTTGTGTCTCATTGTGGGTGATTTGTGTGTCTGTGGTTGTCTTAACGTGAGGTTCTTGTTGTTTGTTTGACGTCTCCTTGTTTCCTTCATTTCTCTTCTTATTCTCACATCTCAGATTATGAGTTGAAGTCTGTTTTGTTTTGTTTCTTCGATGTGATTTTAATCAGTCGTCGTGAACAAACCAGTGTCGTATTAAATCTGTTGTTTGTTTTCTGAGATGTGATTCAGACGTGATCGCTGTGAACACATTCATGTGGTTTTCAGCGTCTCTCTGAATGTTTCCTGTTCTCATGGTTCAGTGCTGACTCCTCGTGTGTTGGTCTGTCGCACAACTAACGTTAGCGTTCCTGGAAACACGTCGCTCAGATTTTTAACTACAAAAACACACAAAGACGAACAGAAACACACAAAAAACAACCGCAAACAGCCACAAACACAAAGAGACACAAAACAAGAATACAGAGACACAAAATGACCAGTAGGAGACACAAATGATAACAAAGAGACACAAAGGATTACAAAAGACACAAAATGATCACAAAAGACAGAATTATTAAAAACGACACAAAATTGTTACACAGAGACACAAAACAAACACAAAGA
>NW_007580084.1:0-9202 GCF_000690725.1 Stegastes partitus | reverse complement strand
CTGCTGTGTGGATCTGCTGCCAGCTGACTGCCTGTGTTTGTGTTGCAGGTCTCCATGTTCCAGAGGTGCTGCTGCTTCTAACTGCACATGATTGAATAAATGATTTTTCAGAGTTACTTTGTGTCTCAGTTTTCATCACTTCAATCCTGAAAATATCCACCAGCTGTGATAAATGAAGGTTTCCTGCAGGCAGTTTTGCTAAAACTAGCTTTTTACCTACTGAAGTGTTTCAAGGTGATCCAGTCTCTGATTCAGTACTGGTTTACACTGAACTGATCCTAGTTGGGTCTAGTGCACACTTACAGGCTGCAGTTAACATTAACTCAGTCACAAACCTGAGACTGGAAGTTTTTCCACCTCAAACACTTGGAAATATAGAGTTTGCTCTATACTGTCAATGTCATGACTTAATGTAAAGTAGATGTTATTTGGAAACATCCCAACAAGGCTAAAGTTTCCTCTGAGGAAGCCCTTGACAGGGTGAAGAACCCAGACTTGGAGGGCAGTCATCTGCCTTGACTGGTTGGGGTGAGGATGGGAGGAAACAAACACTGACAAATCTGTGAGATGACCTTGTTCTTGGGGGTAAATGTACAGATGCCCATCAACTCAAAACATCTGGTTCATTAACTGCAGTCCAGTTAGCTCATGTTAGCTCAGTACTGTTGACTAATAAGACTGTACTTTTTTTTAACTTCAGGTTTAACACACATTTTCAGAGTAACACTTGTGAAAACTCGAACCAGCTAGCTACTGATGTTTACAAATCAGCCTAGCTAGTTAGCTGGCTTGGCATGTAGCATATGTCACCTTAAAGATTAGTTGCTGTGTTTTTGAGGTCCAACAATGATTGGTTGATTCCAAAGTATCAACCATGTCAGCTAGTTTCTAATTTAAGCAAATCATGCTAGTTAATTAGCTAGTTTTAAACCAATGAAGTAGCAGCTTATGAACAGTAAAGTCCATCTCCCATGTAGCTCTAGCTATTAGCTTGAAAGGTAAACAGGCTTATCACTTAAACTAGTTTATCCGTTCTACCTTGTAAATAAGAGCTAGTTAGGGTGTTAATTAGCTTCAGACATACTAACTAGCAGCATATGAACAAAGTGAAGTTAGCGCCAATCTGTGCCTCTCACTTAATGTAGCTCTGGCTAGTAGCTACTAAGTCAGAACTAGTTAGCCTGCTTGCTACTTACTAGCTTATAGTACTAGTGAGCAAAGAAGAACTAGTGTGTTAACTAGTTTTAAACTTAGTCACCAGAGTAAACAGAGTGAAGTTAGCTTCAGTGTCTTCCCTTCACTTGGCTCTTGCTAGCAGCCAGTAAATAAGGCCTACATGGCTGTTCGTGCTAGCTAGAAAACAAACAGAGCTAGTGAGTTTGACTGCCCAGATCTTCATTGGACGAAGAAACCAAAACCATACTGACTGAACTGAAGAAGTGTGTCTTTTTGGTCATTCTGTGTATCTTTGTGGTTGTTTTGTGGCTATTTTCTTCCATTTGAAGTCTCTTTGCGGTTGTTTTGGGACATTTTGTGTTTGTTTTGTGTCTCTTTTTGGTCATTTTTGTCTCCTTACAGTCAGTTTCTGTCTCTACGGTCATCTTGCATGTCTTTGTGGTTGCTTTGTGTCAATATCTTACCCTCTAATTAACTTTCTAAAAAAAAACAACACACTAAACATTCAATAACAGAGGAGGAAGGAGAACACAACACAACACTGGATGACTGTCAACCAGTGATACAACAACTTAGTCCATACCAGCTCACAACAGGAAGATAAATATGACATGACAGACAAAACAAGTTAAAAAAACGAAACAAACAAAATGTTGCCTCTTTGTGAACAGTTTGTGTCTCCTCATGGTTGTTTTGTGTCTTTTTGTGATCATTTTATTTGTGTTTTTGGTCATTTTGTCTCTTTGTGGTAGTTTTCTGTGTCTCTTTTGGTAATTGTGTGTCTGTGTGGTCATCTTGTGTTTGTTTTTGGTAGTTTTGTGTCTGTTTGTTGTTGTTTATTGTGTCTTTTGGTCATTTTGCATCTCTTTGTATTTGTTTTGATTGTCTTTTCGGTTGCTCTGTGTCTCATTTTTGGTTGTTTTATCTCCTTATAGTCTGTTTGTGTCTCTGTGGTCATATCTTTTCTCTTTTTCTTCATCTTTTGTCTTTGTGATCATTTTGCCTCTTTGTAAGTTTACTTTGTCTTTTTTCGGTCTTTTTGTGGGTTTTTTTGGGGGTATTTTTTGCATCTCTCTTGGTCTTTCTGTGTCCTGACTGATGCTTTATGTCCATTTTTGGTAATTTTGTGTCTCTTTGTCATTTTTTTGGTCTACTTTTTACCCTTTGACTAACCTTCCAACAGGACAACATTACCTTAAACTGGACCTCGAACCATTTGGGCCTGTTGGATCTTATAAGGAGATCAGAGATATTGAGTATTGGCAGCCTTATCAATAAAAACAGTGCAAACAACACAGCATGAAAGACAAAATAAAGTGAAATCATTAAAACTTGACGGACAAAAGATGGCAGAAGAGAGTTTTGGTTCATGTGCAGATAAAACATGAATCCAACGGGCTTGTTTCCGTCTGCAGGATTTACATCTTCCTCCATCGTGAAGCTCGCAGGTGTCCTTCATCAGCAGCTGTTCCTCCTCATCAGTCGGCTCCAATCAGCTCCTTCTTCAGATAAAAGCAGCTGCTGCAGTTTGACGCCACCACAGAGGAGCTGTAGCTCTGTTAGAAGGTAAGAGCTGAGGTTTGTTTGAGCCGATGTTTCGCCGCTGCTGTGAGATTTCAACTTTATCTGTTGTTTGAATTTGCAGTCTGCTGGGGAGAAGTTACAAATCTTCCGTCTATACTTGCAATTAACCCACTTATTCTGCAAGAATGAGGTGAGACAACTCCTGAATGTTCCTCAACTCGGCCTAGAAAGGACAAAAATAAAAGTTGTGTTTTGTTCCAGGGTGTTGTGGATTTCATGTTTGCTGATTGGAAGCATCACCTGCCTGCCTGTTCAAGGTAAAACTCTGTTCAAACCAACATGAGCAGCTCCAGCTCTGTAAAAATGGACGATGGTGAACCTGTTTCTCCTTAGATCCCGGATCCGACTCGAAACTCGTGTGGCCGCAGTACCAGACTCCATGGTACCAGGGAACTGGGGGTTCTGACCAGGGCTCTGACCAGTCCGGTGGTACTGGAGGTTACGTGGGCGGCGACTGGTTTCACAGCGGCCATGCAGGCGGCTCCCAGGGTTCGACCGGAGCTTCTGGAGACGGTGGAGACGAGCCGTTCTTCAGCGACACGTCCGACCTGGATAAAGTCTACGCCTTCAGCTCTCGGTCGCGCTACCAGCGGGGAAGAGCCATGTTCGCTCAGACCCGCTACACCCCGACGGAGCCCCTCTACCCCTCAGTGCCAATATTCAAATATCCCGGAGACCATAAAGCTCCAGTTAAAGGCGTCTTCTGAACATCTCTGTGGTGAGCCTCGGTTCTCTCAGTAGCATCATCAGTCTGCTGTTAACTACTGGCTGACTTACTCACTCATCTGTTTGCTTTTGCAGGTCTTATGTTGTAGGGAACTCAATGTTGAGTCTCCTAATGACTAATAAACAAACTTACATGGAAGCTGATGTGTCTTAGATGTGCTTTCTGGAGCTTTTTACTTTGGAAGGTTATATAACGACAGTTTTAAAACTGTCTTGGCCTGCCTAAGGTCAGTTTGTTCTGATGACGTGGCAGTTCCAGGTTTGATCCTGGACAAGCCCCTAGAAAATATTGTTGACCAACTGCCACAACTCTTAGAACCTTAAATACTGTTCTGTTTAGAAGACCGGAATCTGTCCAGTCTCGGAGTTTTAAAAGTTTCATGTCCTGTAGAAGTCAAAAGGAGCCTCGTCAGACTTTAACGTCATTCCTCAAAGCGTGATGTTTTAAATTTTTGCTCCCTCATGTACGTGTGCTGAAGTGACTGTCAGCCTTAACCTGACAGTGCATTTGCATTTTCTCTAAACGTAAGTAAATGTCGTTGGTTCATTGATATTAAAGCTTCCAACTTTTGTTTTCGCAGGTAACAAATGGTTTGTGCTCACGTACTATTAAGTTGGTGGCATTCACATCACAGGCTACGAGCAAAGTGCTTGTTTGCTTTTTAACATTTGTATTAAAAGGCTGCAAAGTGCCTTAAACTATAAAAAAAAAGGCTAAATTTGATGCGGCAAGATGCAAAAAAAAAAAAAAAAAGGCTGTTCTGAAGCCTGCGGCTACTTGATGCCTTTTTGTTTTCAGTCACTCATTCCAAATTTAATTTTTAAATGTATTTTTGCTGACACATGACTCTGTATGTATATATATTTTTATTATAAAACTAAGTTTTTCACTTTTAATCTGCTCTAGATTGCTTTACGCTACAGAGCTCAAACTTTGAGACTTCTGTGCTTCATACAGTAAATAATGGAAGCGATTACGCCACCATGTGGCCAACCACACGCTGATGCTGTGAAACGTTCACAGTCCTGTACTCAGGGCTAAAACTGATCTGTATTTTCTCAAAAATACGACTACAGCCATGGAAATATGCTGCACACACAAATGCATCCATTCTAATATATGTAATATCACTTATGTACCAAATGACCGTTTAAACCTTGGATACTTTAAATACATCCTGATAAAAACCATTCAGTGCTATTAAGTGTAATTTTGGACACTTTTTCGTAAAAATTTATTTAAACTACAGTATTTGTACTTTTTTTTTTTTTTTTTTAATTTATTGCCCGTTAGGTAATAAAAATGTCTTTGTTCTAACGTAAATCCAGATAAATATACTCGCGTCAAGAGAATTACGACTTTTTTCTGTGGTTCTGTGAACGCAGCGTAGCGTCAACCAATCCAGTCATCAAACGGAGGCTGCGTGCTGACGTCTAATTAAGGCGCCATTTTGAGATGTTTTTAGCTTTAGCATCGTGAAACGTGACCTGGATGAGTAACAAAAAACTTATTCTGTGAATAGTTTCCAGACTTGTAATGTATCGTTAGCGGTCAGTGTGATCCCGAAATGACCTCCGCTATCCTGTCGGCATTAAATATCCTCACCAGACCTGTGAGCGGTGAGTTTAAGTGACAGAAGCTAACTCAACAAGCTAACCTTAAACAGTCGTGTGAAGCATGTCGATTCAGTTTACTGAAGATTCTGCACGTAGATTGATGACAAATATGACACGATATTGTAAATAATCTTTAAACGTCCTCTGTCAATATGATCCAGACTTGACAAGTCTATATGTAGTGGATATTGATGTATATCTGCTCTGATGTGGGTTATATGTTTTTAAAAAAAAGCAATTAAATGACTCTTTATTTACATTTTCTAAGTAGAATAAAGGATTCGCATATCTAAATGTTTGTTTTAAACATGCTTTGGTTTAGCAGAGATAATCTCGTCCACATCTGGTGTCGTCTTTTTGTACGTTAGACCTCATCTGATGTCTACAAAAAGACAATAAAGGTTTCACATATGTTGAGCCTGCATGTTATTCATAATTACAGACGAGTGTTTCAATCATAAATACATTCATACAGATTCAAACGTCGGTTTTAAAGAATGTTTAGACATTTAGCCCTTTTCTCCAAACTTTCCCATTAGTTAAATAATAGTTAATGTCAGTGCCATTCGTTGTTCAGGAAGTATTTACAGAAGCATCAGATGCTGAACAATCTAAATGGAATAATGTACAACATGTCATTTCCACTGAGTGATAACAAAGATTTGAGTTAAAACTCAGTAAAACTGAACCTGCAGCAAGCTTTAGACCTGCAACCAACGATTATTTTCACTGTCGACAAATCTGCGGATTATTGTCTCAGTTATTCCATTGGCTGGTTGATTTATGAAATATCAGAAAATGCTAAAAAATGTTGATCAGTGTTTCCCAAAAAAGACTTGTTTTGTCCTCAACCAAAAGATATTCACTTTACTGAAACCAGAATATACTCACATTTTAGAAGTTGGGAGTAGGGAATTTAGGCTTTTTTATTTTAAAAATTACAATTTTCAGTACAGTTGATGGTTAATATGATGACATGTTGTTGTATGTTGTTTCAGCTCTCGTAGGTTTAAGTCAAGAGTCAGGTGAATGTAATCTGCTGTAGGGCTAAACGATTTGGAGAAAAATATCTGATTGAGATTTTTCTGACAGATATGCTAATTAGACTTTAACAATTTGCTCCAAATTGTTCCTGTTTTTCAGTTGAAGTGACCAAAACCAGCAGAAAAAGGAAAAAGGTCAAACACATTAAAAAAAAACTAAAGAGGTGTCAATGTTGAGCTTTCTATGTTTACGTTAAAATACAAGAACCGATGAGCCACAAACAACCTCAGTGTTTGAGTCAAAGGTTAGTTTGTTGTCAGTGAGTGTCCTTAAGTTCCTCTACTGTTGGACAACCATGAATACAAACAGGAGGAACATTTCTAACAGGTCACTGAACTGTTGCTTTGGAGTCGAGGCTTGATATCGTTTCTTCTGTCCGTTACTGTCTGCAGAGGCGTCCGGACACGATGCTCAGTCCTCACAGCAGGACGTTCTGCTGGCGGCTCTGGAGGCCAACAGGACTCTTCTGCTGGAGCGTCTCCAGACGGACGGCAGCTTTGAGGAGGTGAGGAGACTTCAGCAGGAGGCAACGGCGGCGGCAGGTTGGTTCTGCAGCGACACACAGGACGCCACATGGAGCTTCGTCCAGGAGTGTCTGCTGCTGCTGCTCGCCCTGACGCGACACCTGTCTGCTGAACTGCAGCGTTTCCAGCAGCAGACTCCGCCTCCTTCTGCAGCCAGACACCGCACACCTGAGATGGCTCCGCCTTTACCCCCCGACGTCCTCAGCGTCGCCCAACAGAAGACGCTGGCGGCTGCTCTGCAGTTCGTAGTGTCCTTGGGACTCTGTCCTTACCTGGCCCCCGGCGTGGGCGTGCCGCTGGGCCGCAGGTCAGCGTTTGGATCCATGGTGGAGAAACTGGTCTGTGGGGGGGCGGAGCCTGCAGGTGGACGCCGCCTTCTCACCACCACGAGTGTCCTGCTGCAGCTGGCGGAGCTGTCGTCTCTCGCCACGCTGGTGTTCACGAGACATCTGGGAGACGTGATGGCGGCACTGTGTCAGCTGGGCTACCAGCCTCACCGAGAGGAGCAGAGGGTGAGCGTCGGTCACACTTATGTCGTTTATCATCATTATTCAGCTTTTATTTAATCAGGTCCTTTCACTGAAGCAGAGATGTGTTTGTCAAGAGAGATCTGAGAATAGAGACCAGTCAGAATCAGTGAGGCTGTAATGTTGTATGTCTGTGTCCTGCTGCAGTTCTCCCTTTAAATGTGAAATTAGAATAACTGCTATAAAAGCTAGACAGCATATCATCAGATGATTTTGATGATCTGTAATCAAGGTTTTGTTTTTCCTTTCTCTCGCCTCTCTTTCGATGCAGCCGCTCACAGCTGAAGAGTGTCGAACGTGCAAAGAATCCCTCAGAAGCCTCCTCGGAAAAGTCTACCAGCCGATCGTTGTCAAGGAGCTGCTGGTCCTCCAGGGTGGACCCAAACAGGTGGAGATCAGAGGCAGCTTTTAATCTGAGCGATATTTGGATGTTATGTTGCTGCTGGTTTGACATTGTGTGTGAGTTCTGGTTGGACGTCATTACCCTATAAGGCGTGCACATGGTCTATAGTCGTGGAAAACACCACATTATGTATGTTAGAGGGCCCGTTGTCTACATTTTCGCAGATCATCACAATCACTTGACATTTTCAGCTGTGACTGATGTTTTTTTTAACCTTTGAACTTAGTAAACTTGTGTGTTTCTTCATCGTATATAAATAAAAACTGTCCCACGTTACATGAACCAGGTTTCATTCAGACGTTCCAGCTGCTTGTTTCATTAGTTTTCAATCTGTTCTTCTTCCAGGCGGCTCCAGCAGGGAGCTCCGGCGGGTCCGGCGGGTCCGGCAGCAGGGCAGGTCTGGGATCAGCCCCGGCCTGGCTGAGGCGTCTGTGCGGTCGGCTGCTGTCTGAGCGCCTGATGCAGCCGAATGGCGTCCAGGGTGTTGTCAGAGCTGTTCTGGAGGGAGGAACAGGTGAGGAGGAGTCAGGGAGGCTTTAATAAAACAGACAGACACGTGAAGGAATAAATACGTCCCAACACGTCTCAGTGAGCAAACATTTGATCTCCTTTGAAACGGTGGTGACAGATGAAGCTCATAAACTTGAGCTAGTGACACATAAAACCGGCATTTTCAGTTCCAGATTTGGTGCCAATGATTAGAACCTTTATTTAACACACAACTCTAGAAAGACGTTCCACCATCAGCTGGATGTATCGTCCAACAACCGGCTCCTCTGTTCACTGTTTCTGAGCCACGCTGCATTTATTTTATTGACCTACGAGGTTGGATTTTCTCTCAGTCTCTCTGTGGAAACACTGCCTGTAGTTCAGCTGATTTTTTGTGACTGTTGTTCACAGCTGAGCCAGTGGTTGAGAATCAGAGAATCTGAAAGGAGGTCAGAATTTTTAGTTTTTTACAGAAACTGATCAGAGCAAACTTTTTGAGAATTTTTAAATGAAACATGCAGGATACGGTTATTTTTAAAAATAAAATATCACAGTGTTAGAAAAAAATTGGCTGTTTTTCCTTAAAGATCTGAACATCTCACTGCCAAAAAGATGAAAATGAGTTGACTTTATTATTATTACCGTATTATTATTATCATTATTAATAATAATAATAATAATAATAATAATAATAATAATAATAATATTAATGATAATAATAATAATAATAATAATATAGCAATAATAATTTACAGTTTTTGGCTCTGATAAAAGATGCATATTTTATGTTTTTCCTTTTTTTTTGTAAAAGATAACATGTCTTTTAAATCTATCAGCAGGTTTTAAAGTTCAGAGGATTAATTAACAGTTGAGGCAGTGAAACTTGTGTTCGATGTGTTCTGGCCAACCTGCAGCACCGTTTCTGTCCTGCAGGGGGCGAGTCTGACTGGAGGAAATGCGACGCCGTGGCTCGGATCCTGGTCGCATGTCCTCAGCAGTCCACGTCTGCAGACGCCTACTTCAGCAACGTCTGTCCTCAGGTGAGCTGCACACAGTCAGGTTTCCATCACTGTCACATCACGAGACGTACAGGAACAACAACCACTGCTGGA
>NW_007580083.1:30295-58709 GCF_000690725.1 Stegastes partitus | reverse complement strand
TGACAGGATTGAATAAAAAAGTCCAGAAACTACTCAGGGTTCAACGCGTTAGGCTGAAAAATGAATAAAAGTCGACCTTAACCCTGCACCTGAAGGCGTGCGCTCTCTCTCTCTCTCACGGTTGGGATGAGTCTGATAAAACTCTGGAACATGGCAGCTAAATAAAAAGGTGGGATGCTAGCATCCAGTTAGCCGGCTTCTCTCCCACACACTCCAACTTAATGAGCCAAGGTGAGGTCACCACCGACTCCACAAAACCCCCTCCCTCCCTCTCTGGATTTATCAAAACTCCCTGAAGGCAAAACCTCAGGCAGACCTTAGAAGACTCGACGGTCTGAGGAAAGGCAGCTACGGTAGAAAAACAGTGCCTCCGTCAGTCAGCTCACCTTCTACGATGATGGACTCGGCGGTGGAGGGAGCGAGGGAAATGGCGTCTTCATTGCAGCGTTTGGAGCGGAGAGCATCGGTCTCATCCATCTCCCCGGGGAGGGATCTGAGGGAAGACAACCACAGGTCCAAGGTGGCATACATGCTGAAACTGATAAAAACTTAACCCCACCAAAGACACCGAGAGGCCAGCAGGTCCATTTACAAATCCAGGGCAGCACAGATATACATTTAAAGAAGCCAGACAATTTTTCTGTCCCTCTCCGTCTCCACTTACTGTTGCCCATCTATGACTCCCTTTCTTCTGCTCTGGTTTCCACCTTCCCTCTGCCTCTGCCTCTCTCTCCCACTGCCTCCCCATCTCCCTACGCAACGTCTTTCTTTGCCATGCAGCAGGAAAGCAGTCTAGACAGTTTCAAAGGCTGCATTATTCGAACAGACAGCTTGCCTTTGCGTGTCAACTATAAATACACATCTCACGGTGGCATAGAGAAGATAGTACTTGAGCTCAAAAGACAGGAATCTAAAAATATTCAGCATCTACATACAGCAGATCCTGCAAACACCTACGGCATTATAGATTTGAGATTTCTGTGGTGTTTTTTTTTTTTTGCTTCTGCCGTTCAGAAGCAAACTTTTAAAAATGAGAGGTGGTAGTTCGAGCGACTCACCCTGAGCTACTGTTGTGATGGAGGCTGTGGCCAAGGCTGGAGGCGGGGGCTGCGCTGGAGCTGCTGGTTTGGGCGGCAGTTGGCTGAGTGCTGGATCCCCACGAACTAACGGTCATGCCTGGGGGACTGAGGAAACCTCGGTGGCCATCCAGGGCCTGAGAAGCGGCTGGGCCGGCCTGATCCCGCTCCCTGTCCCGGTCTCTTAGCGCTGGGAAAGAAAGACGAGAGACAGGTGAAGGGAGGCAGTGAGAGGACGGACGTGAGGACCAACGAGTAGAGGAGGAGAAGGATGACCAGAGCAGCGGACACGTAGGCGAGCCGTCCCGTCCGACTCGACCCAAGTGTGTCTTCAGCCAGGATCGGGGCGGCGAGCGTAAGAATCGGCAGGTGATGACGTCGCGGTGCATCAACACCCTCACGCCGAGCCGTCCGGACAGACCCCGCGACGAGGCAGAAGAAGACGGGCAGGACGGTTTGACAGTTCTGGAGCGGGTTTTGGAGGCCACCATGGTCTGGCCAGCACTGAGCTCCATCGTAAATATCTCAAACTCAGACTAGTCTAACAATCCAAAGCTCTGCAGTGTCCAGTTGCTTCACTGGTGTCAACAATGAGAAGCAGGCGACGACACAGACCCTGGTTTTATATGCGACCCTCCCCACCACAAATTCACTTCCAAGGTCTTCTAGTACCTTCTAGAAAGATGCACACCCTTCTCGCACATTTGCTTTTCCTCAATTTGCTTCCCGACCCCCCGCACGAGCTACTGATTGGCCGGCGCGCGCCATGAGGAGAGTCAGGTGTGGCTGACAGGATTCCAGCTGTTCAGAGGAGAAAAACAACTGCTACAGGAGATTAAGTTAAGCTGCTGCTGCAGCCGCTCGCATCTCCTCTGGGTTTAATCGCATGCAACAAGACCTGCTGAATGTTAAATTAGCACTCAGTGAACTCTCCTTCTGCTGATGATAATGAATGAAAGCACATGTATCCTGAGGCTAATCAATATTATAGGATAACTTTGGTGACCACATTGACCCACAATGAGTCGATCCTACTCACTAGAACTGTCTGTGGATCTACATTTAGATTTAGTTTATTAATCTGTGCCACAGAGCTCCATTGTTTACACTTTAACTACTTTCCAGAGTTGTGAAAGTGGTTGTTGTTCATAGTTTTGTCGGAGCTATAAAACTAGCGTGTTTGAAAGTCATATGAGTGCCGAAACGGCATCATTTATCAGGGAAAGAATCCATAAAAACAGCAAGAACATTGGGATTTTCAACTCTTCAACAGTCTTTGAACTAATTATGTACGACTTTGGGGTTTCGTCTGATAAATTTGACCTTAAAAATCAGGATATTTCATTCATATTTCTTTAATTTACATGTTCCGTTTAAAAATTTGCCACAAATAAACAGTTTGCAGGAACCGGATTCTGCAAAAAAACAACAAAACAAAACTGTTCTTCTTGGTGCAACCGTGACCGACACTTGTACCAATGTTGTACACTTCGATTGCAGGTTTTCTCAATTTTTGTAAAATTAAAAACATCAAAGAAATTCCTCTCTTTTTATTATTTACGGAACTATAACTGTGTCATGCTGCATATAAGACATTTATAAGTTCTCTCTCCTTCTAGCCACGGCTGTGCTGCTTCCACAGAGGTGCAGGACTTTATATTGCAATAAAAAATAAACCCAACAGTGAGTACAAATGCGACAAAAAAACATCCAGAAACTGCTTTGTGTTCAGAGAGGTAAACGAGCTACAGTGCTTTTGCTTTTCATAACGAGGAAACGTGTGATCCGGTGCAGTGATGTGGTTTTAATAGCTTGTGGACAAAAATGGAGCTCAGAAAAATAAACAAAATCTGATTTAGTAAATACTCGTTAGTAGGATCAAATGAATGACCTTTAATCTAACACTTTATAATAATAATAATAATAATAATAATAGAGAGAGTGATGAACAATCATTAAAAACAGCATTTTGTAAAAATCTTCAGTCCAGATATGAACTCTGGTTACATATTGTGTGTGCAACATTTCTAAATCTGAGTTTGGAGGCAAAGTAAGCCAGCAGTAAATCATCTGACTGTTCTTAACAGTGGCTAATCATCACCTTTGCCTGCTGACTGCTGGAGGCCAATTTTCCCCTTTTATGCTCAGTGTGTACGTGGACAACACCTCAGTGACCCACAATCCACACACACACACACACACACACACACACACACATATATATATATATATATACAGCAACACAAACAAATAGGATGAGTTCATATATCATCAGGATTCATCCTTTTAATCCTCTGCAAACCACCAGAGTAGCAGCCAGGATTTTAATTAGACATAAGGGGACTAAAGCCACCTTCTAATCCATCGATGCATCCCCTATAGTTCAGCCGGTTCTGTGTCTGTGGGCTTTATGAGATGTGGACCTAAATGTTGTGCTTACCAAGGTTAGGAGATCCTGACGAGCCAGGCCTCTGCAGGGAATCTCTCTGTGTGGAGAAAATAAAGAAAGACAGCATTTTTGTTTTGTTTTATTTCTCATCCAAGGCTGAAGCTTTTATCGACTGAGTGACACATGATGAAGCTGCACGCTGCTCATGTCCTGTCTTTACAGGACGAGATGCTCCCACGGCCGAGGACTTTGCTTAACAAGCAGAGTCGGTCTCAGGCAGATTGGTGACAGAGCGAACGGAGGCATGTAGCTCACACAGCTCACAGCTCACTGCCAAATGTGGGTTTATGGTCGTCTGCTGGGAGGACGCAGAGACTCTGATGTTACTTTACTGTGTTTATATTCACCTCCTCATAACTCTAAATCTGCACGTCATAAAGCATGTGTAACGTTTTATTTTAATGTGCATGTGAGATGTTTCGCTTTTATGTCCAACATTGTAAATGTAATGGTTAAAACTTCATGTTTCAGGTGCAGTAGTTCATTATCATGTGTGATATTACCTCAGTATGACTGCCAATATTACCTTTTATTGTTCTATTCTAGCTTACTTAATGTACATCAGTAATGTATTATTCTTGTAAATAAATAAATACAAATATTTTACTTTAATAATGGAAATAGTCGAACAAAAAGGGAAATAATCAATGACAAATATTTGAATTCTGTGCTTCAGATTTGAGTAAATGTGCACGAGAAAGAGCAAATAGACTTAAAAAATGAGGCCTTGTTTTTCTTTTCTAAAAATCCTCCATGTGTATTTTGTTTTTCTACTTTTTAGGCACCGCATTTCTTATCTTGTGAATTTTCTAGAGGTCGTATCTGGCACAAGAATTTCCTTTGGGATTAATAAAGTTTTATCTTATCTTATTGCAAAATCGTTTTCTTCCTTTTCTATGTTTTTATTTTAATACAAAATGAATAGAAAAATGCAAAACAAACTGTGTTAAAGTGCATCACACATGCATTTACTGCTGCAATAAGTAGACTTAAAATTCAACATTTACAGTAAACTCCACGCTGACAAACAACACACGTCACGCTCATAAAACCGTAGTTTGCATTAATGTCTCCTCTGTGTTCTCCTGTTTTACATTCAGTAATGTCTGAACATGCATGTGTGCATACGACTCAACCTAACGAACATAATGGAGGTTAAGTTCTGCAGCGTGACCTGCTGCAGCCCGAGTCCTTGTTTTTCTGTGCTCCGGTCTGGTGTTTACCTTGTTCTTGCTGCTGGTGCACTCCCCCAGCAGAGACTTGCAGCTCTTGTGAACGTTCACAGCACAATCTGAAAAACAGCAGGACAGGAACTCAACATTAGTCTCGCTGGCCCAGTTGTAAACAGCACACAAAGGCAGCAGTGATGGATTTGGGCTTGAGAATGTAGATGTGATAAAAAAAAAAAAAAATATTAAAACCAATTCAGCAGCTCATGAAGACAAAGTTAAAAGATTCAGAAGCCTGGAGGGATGGGGGGTTTTTCTCAGCCAAGTGTTTGTTTTCAGACGAGTGTTCTCATCGTAAATTGAAAGAATCACTTAAGGCTGCGTTAGCGCGGTGCAGCGGTAACTCCGCCGTGGCTTCTGTTTGTTTACGTGATACGGAGCCGTGCTGCAGGCAGGTTCACAAACCCAGGTTTAGATGAAATGACTGATTGCATCTCTGCTGATTAGCACAGATACAAATCAGGGCTGTTATGGAAAGACACACTGCTGCTGCTACTACTGCAGCATGTTCCCTGTCCTCCCTCCCGTCCCCCCATGTTCTCCTCAGTTACTGGAAAGACCGAACACTGGTAACAACAAATCAATTCAATCTCGCTGCCCGGCTGAATACTGTATAAGGGAAGCAACAGAAGCCTTTCTCCGGGGACTCGGCTCGCCAAACAAATTAAGTAATCAATATGCAAAGTGCGATTTCCAAACCCAGCCAGGTACGACCAGCCCGACGTGGGCAAGAAACACAAAAACAGAAACGCATGGACACACAGTAAACCAAGAGCTGCTTCAGGGTGAAACCTTTTAGTGAGTGGATCAAGTAGGTCACAAAAGAAAGAAACCAGAGGAGTCAAACTGCTGCCTGATGTTCAACCGGGTTTTCATTATTTATCGTTTACCAGTTAACTTGCATTTTCCTACATCCCATTATTTTTCCTTTAAACAAACCTGCCTTTAAACTATTACTCGGAAAGAAAGTTTAAAAACCCTCTTTCTGCAACGTGGTGCTAAACGAAGCCGCGTGGTGATTGTTTAAATCAGGTTGTGTTGACAAAAGGTGACACTCCCGTCCTGCCAGCAGCACAATGTAAACATGAGTCATGCCAGCAGCTTCCACTAACTGCTGTACGGCCGACTGTAAAGGCTTCTATTGCCTGCTGCCCTTCTGTTGCGCCGACACAATGGAGACAATGACGGATGCCAAGTACATTAAAAAGCATGAAGCAGTGAGACAGACGATCATTTGTGCGCACGCCACTGGGTGAGGCCGTAAAGAATAAATCCATCCTCGCATCAGATAGCGTTCGTGTAATCCCTCTTCATTTAGCCTTTTTACCCTTTAGGTTCAGCTCGGACTACTTTTACTCCATTATTTCCACTTCATCCACAGTCTCTAACCCCTCCTCCTCCTCCGATGTCGCTCTCTCTGGTAATAAATGAACAATTGCTGGCCGAGCTGAAGGAAAAGAAAACAGAAACTGGCTTCTGAGTAATCTTCAGCAGCAGCAGCAGTGCCCCCGTTGGAGTCCAGCGACGGATGCAAATACAGACGAGTGCAAATGTTGCTTCAGATCAGATATAGTCCTCTATGAAATATCGTTTTGTTTTTACCTTGAGAGGGAAAAAAGTCAGTCAACAGAAGCAGCCAAACCCACAGATAATATTTAACCTCTGTGCCAGCCCGGCTGCTTTAGACAAGAGAAAAACATACCGTGTAGTGAAGTCTACGGGGCCTCTGGTACGTAACCTACTAACCGTCCTCAACAAAGCTCAAACACACTGATTGGGCAAAGCTGGGAAAAGTACAGCTCAGAACAGGAAAAGATAAGCAGACCTATTAGGTAGGCAGATCTAGATGGAGTAGAAAGCCGTGTCATCGCAATAGCATCACTTTGAGGAGCCTATGAGTAAGGCCTTTCTGTTTAGGAATGCGTAGTAGAGGTGAATAACTGCATATAAAAGACTTTTAGCAGAGTGAAAGCACAAAAATTAAGACCGAGATAAGCGAGAACGCCACGTTTACTGAAGCTTATCAGTGCTCGCAGCAGCTCCAGGCCACCCCGGCAGCAGCACGGCGTGCGAAATGCACCGACGGGTCAGGTGGACGTGGTGGGCGAGCGTCGAGCAACGTGACGAGTCGCTCAGTCATGTCAGCAGCTGATCCACGGGACGCTCAGCTCTCATCAAAACCGGCACCACACCCAACATCTGCTGACTGGTAAATACCCCGACACGAAGGAAGTACACTTGTGGTGCGCGGCTCACGCTTCAGTGAGTCACTCGGTGAAGTAGAAATGAAAACTAGCTGAGATCACCTGAGCCGCTCGCTCTGCAGACAGCCTGCTATCTACTGGGATGGACGGCTGGAAGCAGGAGAGGTCAAGATAGGGATGGGTGTGTGCTTCTTTCAGGGAAACGTTACCTCATGCAGCAGATAAATTAAAAGCAGCTTTTATCTTATAGTCTGTGCACGCAGTCAAATTCAAGACAGTGTGTGGAAAAGTTTCCATGACAGGATAAGTGTTGTTACGGTAACTAGGAGGGAGGGGTGCATGTTTTACATTTAATGCACAGAAAAATATGCAAAAATATGTAAACCTGTGTGAAAGCAACACTTATGCCACGTTATTATGCTAGTGTAAGAGTGCAGTCCTTCTATTGGTCAGTGCATCTGAAGTCCTCTTTTTACATATATAAGCAAGCAGCATGCCCCGTTTGTCAACCTCCAGGACTCTCCAAATCATCGTTTTTGATAAAGTTGTGCCAGCATTTGGGGTGAAACTAACTTTGAGGGAGAATTTACTCATTAAAAAATAAAATAAAGCAACAAACACCGTCATCAGTTCAAAGAAAAACCAGCTGCTGCCACAAATAGCTTCACAGAGCAACCAGATAAAAAGCCTAAAAGAGGTCACAGCAGCTGTTTTATAGGTATTACAGTCTGACATCACCGGCCGGCTGCGTGTTCATGCATGCATACGTGATAGAAAAAAAAAAAAAAGAGGCTGCTCTTAATTCACAATAGTGAGAAAAACATCAACACTGTGAAGCGGCCAAACCGTGACATCAGCCAGTCCCCAGATGAACTCAGTGAAACAGGAGGAACTGAGGGGAGCTGAAGCGAAACATCCCGATCAGTCACATTTCCCCTCCGAAAAAAGACCAGCGACACACGGAGCGTTCTCCAAGACGGAGGCCGGGAAAAGTCTGGAAAGGGTTCCCACCTGATGCCTTCAGGATCAGCTCGTTTGTGTACAACAACTTCAGTATAATTAATGAATTCCTGCAAAATTCAACCTTCACACTATGAACATTTTACTTATAAGCCCCTCACAGGTTCATAGGGTTGGGATGATTTAAAAAAAAAATATCTATTCTGTCTTCAAGCATTTTGAGTCCTTGTGAGACAATCTAAACACTAAATCTGATTTTCTTCGACAACCAAATTTCAGTATGAAGGTAACAGTTTGCATGGCTTCCTTACATATTTTTTAATTAATTTTTAAAAATCTGCTGATTCTACAGGCTTCTAATGACAAACACTGACTGTTTTTTAATGGAATGACCCTTTAATTAACTTTACCACACTTAAAATTGTTGCTGGAATCAGATAAAGAATGCATTACCTTGTCATAAACTTAACCAACGTCACTGGAGTTTAAACTATTTGTTTAATATAAAAACCAACCTGAATATTATGTAAATGATGACTGGTGTTTGGACAATTTAGAGACAAATTAGAGACGATAAAGTGCAGGAAAAGTTGTAGCTGGGGCAGCAAAACCACACTGGAAGTTTTTTTTGACTGATCCCAACATAATTCTTGATTTGAGAATTGTTATTTTTACTTTTCTTTTCCTTTGAAAATACACATATAAGCATGATAATGTCATTTTTGCTGCAGTTTTTAACCAAAGAAGCACATTCCTTTACATTTGGAGAGTTTAATTTACACAACAGACCTCTCTGTAGCAACACAATGCTTAATGTATAGATCTGTGCCGTGACACATTTCACTGTCATCCAAGAACTGTAGCTCTTCAGTAATATTAGGAACAGTTGTTCAGCCGTGCTTCCACACAAAAGCAGCTCTACTACTCCGTCTACTAAGACTCCTTGACGATGCGTAACACCATCACCTGACCAACAGACGCCATGAAAAGCAGATAACAACAGTTTAAAGGTGGAAAACCCACTGAGAGACACTCAGGCAGTGGAAATCTTCACCCAGAGCGCCCTGTGCACGCTGGAAGGCAGAGCAGCGATGCATGGAGAAGAGGGTGTGCTCACAGGCTGAGATGGGCGAGACCCGGAGTCAGTGGAGTAGACTGTTCTGCACCGGCGGACCTGCCAGGCACAATTAGCACCATGTGACCCAGTCAGAGAGACAGCTCAGTCAGAACAGAGGCTGCAGAGCGAGGGGACCGGCTGAATGGTCACCCCTCGGTCTGGGACATTCCTATTGCCTGATGCTCATAAAGCGCCGGCCGACGGCATCACCTGCCCGGCCGAGGAATGGCAGGAATCTGGCGCTCAAGACCAGCGTTACTTAACACGTCCAAGATCACGCATCTCCACAAGACTGAAGCAGTTTACTGCCTGAGTCTAAACTAAAGGGTGGAAACACAGCAGGCTGTTAACCACGATTCACACCGATCGGTATCTGACTTTACTGCTGTAAATATGAACAATCACTGATAACATCTGATCACGCCACACTGCAGAAAATAAAGCCGCCAACTAAAACCAAGAATGTTTTTTTGCTGACATGACACAGAAGAACAATTTTTTTTAGCAAGAAGTTTCTTTTAAGAACCATTTCTGCAAATAAAAATGTGCTCTTTAAGAAACCTGTTCTATAATGATCCTGGTTAAGCAAATAATCTGCTTTAAATGTGTTTTTTAAGCATCTTATATCTAATTATTATAACTTGTGGATCCAAATTAAAAATCAAGAAACCCTGAATGCATTCGCCGGATTGAAACACGAGAATTTGCAGCATTTCTTCCATTAAAATGCATTTAATATTTTGTGTTCCAGACAGATGAATCCACAAATGAGTCAATAATGAAAAGAAATAACTAGCTGCAGCTCTTCGTACTGTAAAGAACCCTGTAAATTGGGGTAAACAGGGTAAGATGCCCTCCTTGAATATACGTCCATGTTCTTTTAAAATATAATACATACTTTGAATATTAATATCATGTGTATGTAAGAGGTGTGATTGAGTAAACACATTAATAACAACAGATTAGAACTTTGTTATTATAGAACTAAATGGAAGGGAAGAACAAGATGGATAAGAATAATTTTATTTTCAAATTTGGATGTTGCTCTGATTTTACCTGTAACATACATGTTAGATGCCACATAGAAAAATGATTTTAATTTCTGTTTTTAAAGCAGCTTAATTATTTCTGATTCATTTTGAATTAAAGGGCCTCCAGAAATTTAAATTCCTGACAAGAAAAATAATGTAAAATCAGCAGTCACTAGGCATAGTTAGCCTGAAGTAGGAAGAAAAAAATTCATATATTATAAAATGATTATTTGCTCCAAGGTGACTTTCATGTGAAACAATTTGAATATGTGGTTTGATTTGTATATTCATGTAAATCTGAGACTGATTTTTGTCAAAATGTGACATCAACATACCTCAAAACTATTTTATTTTTTATGTTCTAAAGACAGAAAAATTGTTCAATGCAATTTAAAAAGAACCTGAACCATAAACTGACTGTCTAGTGGTCATGAGGCAATTATTGTGTAAAGGATGCTTCTTGCTGTGGTGTAACCTCTGCGGGGAACCATCCTCTACATAAAAAAGGTTGTTGAAAACCCACATAGCCTTCTGAAGAACTATTCAAACCCGATTACTGAACAGAGAAGAACATTTTACTGGCTGAGTTCTGGTGAAAAAACACAAGTTATCTCGGAAGCTAACGTTAGCCACGTTAGCAGTCACCTGTTGAGCTTCATGCAAACTCCACAGTCGGCAGCAAACTAAAAGGAAAAACACACAAAGTCCAACTAAAACGAGGCTGTGAAAAATCCACACACCGCGACAAAAGTGCGATCATCCGTGGCCCGCAGTTTACATAAACTATCGCTTTAAGCTAATTAAAGCTAACAGCTTAGCCAACTAACCTTGTTTTTCAAATAGAAGCGGCTGCTAACGCGCTAGCATCGCGCGGCTAACAGCTAGCAAGGAGTACCCTCAGGCTAACTGGGAGCTAATTTGGGTCCGTTTGTTGTAAATTGAACCTCCGAGAAAGTGGAATGGTGCGTTTTTAAAATCACACTAACTCGACATAAGGTTAAGAAGATAAGGTGGAGTGTAAGGGAGGCTATGATTAGCTTGTAGCCGGCTAGCCAGCTAGCTGGCTAGCAGCAGGGATGCCTGAAAAGTCCAGTGAGGGGAACAACGGGAGTTATCCACCTGATCCCGCTTCACACCATCGCTACAGCAGCTGCCTCTTACCGTCACGGCGACACTCGGGTTTAGTCTCGATCCAGACGGAGGTTTAAATCTGCAGCTTTAGTTTAACACACAGCATCAGTGGGACCACCAGCAGCAACAAGTCTCCCACATTCTCGGTTTTGTCCAGTTTTTGGTGTCCTGCTCTGCGCTGGGAACAATCTCTGGCACACAAACGACGCATTCCACAGGCTGAATCCCCACAGAGCCGCGTCCGAATTAAAGGGACACTCACTTGTTTTGTGCATGTGTGCACCAGCAACATTTATTATTCATCCCTGTCAGCTGGGATGCTGATGAGAGAGGTGTTTTTTTTTCTCTTCCTGACAGTCAACGTGTGGTGCCCTCCTGAAACATCCCAGAGCAGCTTCTGTTTAATAAGCAAACTATTAAAACAGTCATATATTACATCCCCTCTGCAGGTCTGCAGGCTGTGTAAATACTCTGGACATATTATGGCCTGGGCCTGCCACTGAGCAGGAGGAAGCAGACCAACCTATGAAGTGATGAAGAGGCAGCACAGAAATGACTAAATGCTGGTGCAGCTGGAGGAGAGAGAGAGAGAAAAAAAGAAATGACACTAATAGTGAGAGCGGTTCCTGTTCTTTGTTCTTTGTTGGAAATTTTACTTGCTGATGTGAAATCCTCACACAGACCACGTGTCTTATGAGAAGAGTCTCTGATTTACAGGAACGTCTAGAGATGTGTGGTAAAAGGAGTTTAGAATTATATAATACAGGATAAATTTAGGAAGTCTGACTGTATGAGTGACACCTTTATTCTAATTTTATTTAACATCAGATCAGTTTTTGCTTTGGTAAATAAATTATATGCAAGCAGGTGGAATGTAACTATATATTTACAGTATTTGTGCTTTACATGCATATTTCATCTTACCTTTTAGACTCTCTTACTACATTTAACTCAGAATACCTGACAGGTGCAGTTTTTAGTTACAATGCACATTAAAATCTAATCAGAATTTGATGCACTTGAACGATTCAACTGCAGTTAATATGAATATCTGCACCTCTCCAATCATTAAAGATGCCACATGTGCATTTGTATTCATATATAAATAGCATATTAATAAATATTTCATAAATTTCGCACTTGAAATGTTTTATTTTTGCGTAAAAAACCTCTTACTTCTGATATATTTAGAAAAATGTGCAGCTTATGTTTAAGCAGCATGTTTATAGAATGACTTATGAAGCACTCTTTAAGATCCAACCATCTGTATCTCTGCAACAATAAACGCTTCCACATGGGAATTTATACTCAAAATATGATGAATGTAGCACCTATAACATTGTATTTCTGCATAATGAGCACTTGTGATGTATGTAGTAAATTTTGCTGCTTTTATTATGAAGGAGTGGGTTGTTTTTTTGCTTGTAAATGCATATTTTCATAGTTTTAATGCTAGTTTTCATTTTAGTAAAATATCTCGGTATCACTCTTAGAAGTAGAGGAGCCTTGAGGAACCTTTTTTATTATTATCAGACTATGACGGCTAAATCTGACTAAATTTAATATTTAACTCTTTATAGTTCTACCGGTTGGTGCAGCAGGAGATGCTAAAGTGGTTAATCTTGTATCGTATATAACAAACTAAAGGGTTTTAAGTGTTACCTAATGTTCTTATGTATTTTTTTTTTTTAACATTTCTTATTTAGGAATCCAACAAAAAGCTGCAGCCATAAGAATAATAATACATACTGCTTGATCTGAGCATGCCAACTTCATAAACGTGTGCTTGTAGGATTAATATTCTGTCTGTAATAAGTTAATTCTGCTTTTTCAAACTTCTATTCTCTCTTAGAATTAGAAAAACTGCAAGGAACCTGCTTGTTTAGGGAACCTTTAATAACTCAAAATCAGTTTCTAGAGGATTTTTTGTGGAGTTACACCTGCATTTACACTTGGTTTTAATTACTTTATTTTTAAAAAAAAATGTTTTGCCATTAAGTTATGGAGCTCTTTTAAAAATATCAGAGATATTAATGCAAGTTTTAGAGAATAGTTTTGTATTTTTGGGCAAGTGCAGTCTGACTTTCTGCTCACAGGAAGTATTGAAAGTACTCAAATATTGTCTCATATGTTTTGTTTGGGATAAAAAAGATATTCTGGTAATCCATCGATAATAATAGTAATAAAGAGTTCAAATCAGAACCCCACTAAATCAATGGTTTCTCGAGGGAGCGTTTTGAACCCAAAGCAGTGTTGAGGAACTCCAGAAGGTTCCTGGAGGTTCTTCTGCTTCTAAGACTGTAGATGTTTTTCATGCAGTCTAGCTTCTGAGATCGAGACAAAAAAGAGAAGCAGCGAGGTGTTGAAACATCCTGTACACATCTACCAAGCAGGGTTACCTCCAGACAAACCACTTTCCCACATTTCAGTGTTCAGACCTCATCCGACACACAGAAGTCACAGAAGATGTGAGGAATATTACAACCAGAGGAACAAAAGTGTGCTTCAGCTTCACATAAACAGCTGTAAGAGGATGCTGCCAATACATCAGGGAACACTTCAAAACAAGGTCCAGGAGTAATGATGCAGTGAGAAGAAAAACAAACAAACAGCAGCGTGTTTAAAGAGGAACTGAAAGCCAACACCAGCGACTTTCCAGCTTTAAAGGTGCACAAGAGAAGCTGCAGTCAATAAGGTTAGCTGGATTTGCTGCAACTGTCACTCTGTGGGTTGACACACGGCTGTGAAAACGTGTCACAATGTGTGTTTTAATGCTGTAATCTGTTCCACATAAGAGTTTGATGGTTTCATTATAGCTTCTGGTTGTGCTCCAACAAGTAGGTGAGCCGACATGCACGCAGCAGCTCGGGTATGAGTAGATGCTGACTTGTGTTTGCCACCTGTGCACGTGTGTGATGCGGGCGACAAGCGTGGGTGCGTGTACACCTGCGACCGTGGTGCTACTCACTCATGCACTGCAGGCCATGCTTTTTCTGCAGGGTCTTGCTGCACAGTGAGCAGGTGGCGCAGCTGGAGAAGGAGCCCGGCACCAAGTGATGCCCGCTGACGCTGCTGCTGCTGCACACTTTCTCTTTCTCTTTGGCCTCCTTCTCCTTGGCCTTCTCTCGGTTCTTACCCTGCAGAGGAACAAGAGAAGCAAACACGGGAGGTGGTTTTTTAAAATATGCAAGCGTATGTGTGTGTGTGTTCCTCTTTCTCATTATGACATCGTATAACCGTGTCACTGGCAGAGCGTTTAAAAGGGTTTGTGTAAGTGGATTAGGGGTTTTGTGTGCGCAACATGTGTAAAACCGCTGAACTGTTTACATCTGAGGATTATGTTTCCTGCTTCTCTGCATTAATATGCAAGCGTTTAGCTGCAGGAGGAAACTGTCGCATGTATTAGGTCACAGAAGTCGGTGTGGTTCAGTCATCTAGCTACAAATCCAACCTGACAACGAGCACCGTTCATGGGGGTTTGGGTTTACCTTGTCTTTGTTGAAGGATCCAGTCATCCTGTTCCTCAGAGAGCTCAGAGTCCTCTTCACCTTGGTGCCTTTCTCCACCTTCTCTGCGCGATCTTCCTCTTCCTCATTCCTGGTGGAAGAAGAGCAGAACAAATGAGGACATAAACGGAAAAATAAAGTCAAGTCGGTGCTGATTGGTGTTATAAATGAACTGTTTGAATATTGTGGGCATTACTGATGGTGTGATTTTACACATCAGGGATTTAAATACTACCTTATATTCTACTGTACTAGAGAGAGTTGCTAAAAAATATGATAAAATAGAATAAAATAATAAACAGATGAAATAGAAAGTATTATGAAATAAACGAAAAACACTAAACAATCCAGGTAAGATGATAAGAATTTAAACAAAGCTTGCTTATAGGGAATCCTTGGATTTGTTGGGTTTTCGTGTATATTTCTGCATTATTATTTTTATTATTATCAACGCTGTAGGGGTTTTGCTCTAATAGATGTATGTTAATTTGGTTAATCTTCATGATTAATAACTCTGTCGGGTCTCAGCCGTGGTATGTTTTACAGTCACATAAAATAGCATTTTATATAATTTTTGTAAGGCTTAAATCAACAATCTGTAAAATGACACCATAAATAACATTATGTGGTCTTAAACCCAAGATTTAAACTTTTATTTTATGTTATTTCATAAACGCCAGTCATAATATTGTTTAGCTGTTGTTTTAAATGTGCTGTATGAAGAACTAGATCCTGTCAAAATACACATAAAACCAAACAAATCCAAGGATTCCCTCCATCCCTTATGAGAAAACTATGTTTTTCAATCTTGAAAAACTGCTTTATATCTTTTAAAAGTTTAATTGAACATTGGGCTATGTGCAAACCTACTAAACTCAGTTCTATATTCAAATTAATTTTATGTAAATAGCAATAAATGATAAACATTTATCACCTCAGGGAACTTTCGGGTCAAACAGACCAACAGAAAATCACTTTGCAGCATCTGTACACGTGATATTAATCATATTTAATTATATATAGTCATAATTTGTTGAATATTTGAAGTAATTTAGATTTTTAAAAAGATCAGCTGTCAATAAATTTCTATGTCTCTTTTGGTTTTGACTATATTCTGTCATAACAACAGACTCACAGCAGCTGTTGTGTCAATAAGGTTTGTTCATGTGGACCTTCTGCAGCTTTATCAATAAGGGAACAAGGATAAGGGCAGCACTTACTCATTGGCGAGGAACTCATACCAAGTGACACTTCCTGAATCTCTGGTGTCTGATCTGTTGTTTCTCTGCTTCGCTCTGTGAAGGACAACGAGGCGAGTTCAGCGTTTTGATAGAAAACTGATCGTGTTGGACGAAGCAGCAAGTTTACAGAGTTCAGAGACAGTGTGAGGTGGTTTTATTCAGTGGTGAACTTGTGATTCTGTGACATCAACAAACACTCTTAGTGCTCCATAGATGTTTTCCTGTGTCGGTGCACAAACAGGCACAAAGCATGCAAAACACACATGCCAGAAACATGCTGGTCACGACGTGCTGCTGCTGCTGCTCGGAGGCCTGGAGTCGGAGTCGGAGCAGCAGTGGGAGCACAGACCTGCCTCTCCTGTTTACTTACCCGTGGTACAGCTTTAGCTCCTGCAGAACTTTCTGTACCATCACCCTAAGACAAACAAGACACTGAGACTGAGACAGAGGACGACGGATGGACTCCTGGGAGCTGAGTGTCAACGTGTGATTTAAGGAAGAATCCTCCCTTCGTCTGCCGCGTCCACACAATCCCACACATGTGCTACAACCACACACACAATCACACACACCGAGGGGCCATCTAAGGAGCTGGAGAGAGAGCCTGTGGGAGGACGAGGCTGCAGACGTATGACATGGTGCAGAAATGTCAGGAGAGAATGGGGAAAGCCCCTGTGCTCCGTGGGAGTGAGGTAGCTGTAGTCGACTATTTACAACTGCAGAACAGTATGTACACTACTGTACCGGAGCACCGACGAGCTGTAAGTGTAATTTATGAGACACGCTGCCTCCTTTAAATCAAACCACAGCGGCATCCTTCTTGTCTTGCAACACTGAACCTGCAGAAGCATCTTCTGGAGATGAAACACAAGCTCCACATGGCATTATGTTCCACACCACTCGGTTACTCACATGTGGCTCTGGCCCTCTGTGGAATGCAGGTTTTCTTCAGGGTCGAACTCGTCTGCTGCAGGAGACAAACGGCAACAGGTCAAGCAGCTGCCTGCAAAGTGTCAAACACGTGAACATACGTGTGCCGTGTGCGTGTAGAGGCCTCACCTCCGGCCGCCCTCGCAGCCTGTTTGGACGTCTGGACGACGCGAGAAATGTGCGCGGCTCGGGAATAGTCGTCGGTGGCGAGGATGTCTGAGCGGGAATACAGATGCCTGCCAGGAGCAGCGCCGGCCTGAAAGCATTAAAGAATAAACACACATGTACGTGTCACGTGCACATCTGGGCTGTTTCACCGCCAGCGTACAGCAGACACACTCACTGCTGAACCCTATTCAGGACTTTCATGTTTCCCTACACAGAAGGTCTTTCAGGTTCCATTGTATTCATTATAGTTCCTTTAAACTATGTTTAATACATTTTCTGATACGTTGACGTACTTTTGGTTCCAAATGCACGACAAATGTTCCTCTTTTTGCATTAAAAACCATCTTCAAAAATAAAAAAACAATACCTGTCACCTAAACCAAATGGCCTGGGGGTCCAAAAGACCCCACAAGTCCTGAACAGGGTTAAAGACACAGATTACACTCACTGGTCTTTGTTAGTCGATTATTTAAATGTGTGAAAATTACACACAAAATTAACCAAATTTTTTTTAAAACTTACCCCTGATCCCCCTCAGAATTAGCAGATTTATTTTAAAGTATATCTTGTAAAGTTTCCCCTTCATACTGTGAATGTTTTCAGAGTTACAGCCCTTCAGGTTCACAGAGGAAAAATTTTTCTGAGATGGCAAAAACACGTTTGAGTTCTGGTAAAAACTGCAACCAGATCAGTTTTACATGCACTGCAGGTGTCATGATCTAAACACCAAATTAGTTTCTTTGCTCTAGATAATTTTTTTCAATAACCACCTTAAGAACATCAGTATTATGGGATGCATCATAGTTTGAACAGGAAGACTGCAGCAGTTTAACATCTATGATACAGAGGCACATAAACAATCATCGGTACTCTGGATGTGTTTCTGGTTTCTGATAATTCACCAGAGAAAACTTTGACAAGTGCATTCTGGGTAAACGTTTAGGGCTCATGTGTGATGGTGGTTGATCAGAACAAGTTCTAGATAATGAACGGATCATTTTTAAACACATTTCATACCAGGGTCATCTTCTAGATGTGTTAAAACAGTTTTCTAATATAGACGTGTTTGGACATGATTTGGGGGATCAAAAATGCTGGATAAAGGAACATGAATTTTAAAAAATCTTGAAACTTGGACCCTCCTCCATGTACGTCAAGGGCTCTGAAACTCTGAAAACATTCATAGTATGAAGGTAAAACTTTGTACGGCTTCATTACTAAAGGTGTTGTACATAAAACATCAGCTGACTCTGATTTATTTTTCATGGTGTGACCCTTTGGTCCTTCTAAGACACTTTGGTCAATGAGCTTTTCTGAAGCTTTTGCACAGATGATGCACATTTCTCTCAGTTTTTTGTACCAAAGATCCAACTTTTGCTAAACACAAAGCATTTTTCCAATAAAGGAAAAGTCTGACAACACCTACTGATAACATCTACTGGTTCCATTATTGTCGAAAAACTATGAAACACATATTAGTGAGCCTCACAGTTACACTGGTACCGTAGCTTATTGTGACTCAGTCATAGGTCATCACCACTAAAGCACCAAATGTGTAATAATCCACAGATGAAATAGTGCCAGATGAAGGCATCATTCACTCTTCTTTGCCAAAATCAGCAGCATCTCTGCAGGAAATTACTGAGCTTCAATTCAACACTAATGTCGTCAGGGGACACTAGTTGTCTCAATGCACACGGAAAGCTGAAGGTGTTGAAAGACAGACTGATGCTTTGTTGGTTTTGGTTCTTTTTATGGGATCGTTGGTCGTTACCCTCAAACTGGAGCCGTCCAACTCGTCTCCAGGACAAACCGAGCAGCCGTCGCTCTGCTGAGTCGACTGGAAGAGTCGATTCTGTCGCTCCTCGTCGTCGTCGTCTCTTTCTCCGTCGCTGTCCATGGCCATCGGATCCAGACTGAGTCTACCAGAACACAGACACACACAGATCTGTTAACAAAACAACGCCGTGTGACGCGTGTTTGTATTGTATGTTCTTTTTCGGTTTTGTTTCTCACAAAGTATTTTGGTGCACTGGTGTCTGTTTTCACACCTCAAAGTAGTCTCAGCACTTTTTTTTTTTTTTTTAAAGTTGTCAAAGTCAACCACAGGAAGCACTCGGCTCAGTTAAGTCATACAGTCAGACGGCTGGATGCTGATATAGAATCTGTTTACTGTCAAATGAAAAAAAAAAGAAGAAGAAATGGACCCATGTTTTGTTTTTCTACTTTAAACCAACAATGACAATCACCACTGAAACTCTAATGTACCAAAGGACACAGCTTGGTTCTGGATTTGTCATATTTCCATTTTCGTTTTCGAACAAAAAACAGGAAATGGGAGCGTTTTTGATTCTTGGTTTGCAAAAACATTTAAAAAACTGGACAAACAGGCTCACATAATCTCCTTTTTTTGGTCATTGTTGGTTTAAAACAGAAAAAATTAAATAAGCGAAAGAAAAACTGGGATTACACCAATCTGAAAAACAAACTGTGTTTTCTATTTTGTTCTGTTGGATTTTGTTTTTTATTCCACATTGGGGGAAAAAACAGAAAAATGGGCTCATTTTCTAGTTTTGTTTGCTCGTTTTTCTCCGTTTTAGTTTTTCACACCTCAGAACAGTTTATACTTGAGAACCAAAACCATAAAGCGAGAACTCAATGAAGCCAAAAACTTCTCTTCTCATGTAGAAACTTATGAGACAAGAAAGTTCATCACATTCAGGTTCCTCTGAAACGTTCCCATCTACCCGTTATCCTTCACCAGCGTCCCTCCCTTCGTCTTACCTCCTCCCCAGGTTGATGGGGGACACCGGGACGCCCCAGCTGTGCCTCCGAGACGTCGACATGGATCTGACCAGGATGGGGAAGCTGTCCAGGTCCGGCTCTCCGTCTAAATCCATCGAGAGTCGCTCATTGACTCTCTCCAGTCCCGTTACTGGTTCTTCCGTTTCCATTGATCCCAACAGTCCATTCAGGTCGATTGTCAAGCTCAGGCCTGCCACTGGGCCCACGGGGTCGCTGTCAATGATGCAAGCCGGCAGCAGCTTGGGACTGAGCTGCGTGACCACGAAGCTGCCGGCAGGTTCCTCTGCAGGCAGTGTACAGGAAGGAAACGGTGGCGCAGCGGAGGATGGCGGAGGATGTGAGGTCAGAGGGGTGAAGACGTCTGTGTTCAGAGGCACCGGCTGGGTTCTGCCCTCTGGGACGGTGGTGCTTCCCGTGGATGGATGGAGGTCTCTGTAGAACTCTGAGTCTCTGAGCGAAGAGCTGAAGCCCTGGAGGTCCTCGATGCTGCTGCCCACCTCCACGAAGGGGCAGTCGTAGTCGCTCACCACCGAACAGGCGTCCTGCTGGTACCAGTATGGAAGAAGAAAGAGGAAACGCATTAGAGGAGACCAATAAACCAGCCGTGTTAGAGAAGCTAAACGGCTACATGCTAACAGAGGCAATGCTAACATGATAAAGTTCAGCAGGTAAAATGTTTGCTGTGTTCAGGGATGGCGGGCTAGAACACACAAACCAGCTGCCCTTAGTTTGCAGGTAATTTGCCACAAGAGTTACTACAGTTCATCCTCTGAGGAGCAGGAACGTGTGCACCAAGTTGAATGACAAATTGTCCAATAGTTATAGTGATTTTTCAATTAAAATCTAATCCGAATAAGATTCTTCCAGCTCGTAAACACATGCTTGGAAACGTCTGTAGAACATTTTTGCAGAGACATTCAGACATTTTTCTGAATGAGGAACAAAAAACTGATCTGCAGGTGGCGCTACGCTCAGAAACGGTTGTTTGCAATGATGCCTTACAACAGGGGTGTCCAATCCTGGTCCTCGAGGGCCACAGTCCTGCATGTTTTAGATGTTTCCTTCTTCCAACACACCTGATTCAAATGATCAGGATCGTCATCAGGCTTCTGCAGAGCTCGATGATGAGCTGATCATTTGAATCAGGTGTGTTGGAAGAAGGGAAACATCTAAAACATGCAGGACTGCGGCCCTCGAGGACCAGGATTGCCCACCCCTGCCTTAAAAGAACCAGAGAGAACCTTTTAGCAAGAGGTTCTTTATAAGATAACATTTGATATACAGTTCTTCAACCTTAAAGCGACCAAGTGGGGTCATTTATGAGTTTAGCTGATGGCCTGTTCACAGGAATTGACCTGTTTTATAACAGATAGTCAGTATTTAACTTCTGTTAGCATTAAAAATGATTGAAAAAATGAAATATAATGGTGTGACCCCATTCTGTTATTTTGGTTGCTAACATGGTTTGGTTAAGGGTTAAAGAACCCCTCAAGGTGCCTCAAAAAACCATGAAGAAATGGTTCCTTTCGGCAACTTAAGTGGCGCTCCAAAGAAATTTAGTGCTCTTCAAGAAAACCTGCACCTATCTGGGAGTCTAGTACTTGTAGAGATGTTTAAATCTGGAGGACTGTGGAGCTTCACCTGGTCATCGTTGGTGCCGCCAAAGAAGACGTCCTCAGTGATGGAGGCAGGAGACAAAGAGGAGGAGGATCCTTTCCCACTGGGAGGCTGAGACTGGGAGCCTCGCTGGGAACTGGGAGCCTCGCTGGGCCGACTACATGGCTTGCACTCTGATGCTAAAAAAAAAGAAAAGATATTTGTTAGTGTTCTTTCCAACAGCAAAGGAAGACAGCGCCGACTCCGACACCTGTGTAACAGCTTTGAGCGGTTCGATGGAAGAAGCTCAGGCCCCGGCTCAAAGCTCCTTTACATTTCCATTGCACCAACAGATTCCTCGATTCACATGATGCCACAAACCACCGTCACCACGAGCAACTGCTCAGTGAGCCAGCATTAGTCTCCATGTCAGTGGTGCAGATTATTCCCTCACTGAGCCCTGTGGTGAATACATGATGTACTATATGAAGGAAACGCACACAGCAGATGTGAGGATTTCAGTAGCTCACACTGGAGGTAGAACTTTAACTTTAACGCACTGATAAAAGGCGAACCTGGTGCCTGAGTGTTGGCTGCCGAGGTTTCAGCCCCATCATGCCCATCTGAGGCGGGCAGCGCCGCCACAGAGACAGCTTACATAACACCGTCATTTCATAAGAAACGCCTCCAGTGAACCCGGCTCCACGGGCCCGGCTCAGGCTCCTCCAACACCCTCGCTCTGGTTCTGCTCCCCGGTGAAGGTTAATTTTCTGATTTGACATGACTACAGTAAACAGGTTCTCTGCAAAAGAGCTTACAGCTGTCGGGTTCTATCAGCGGCTCCGGCGGTGAAGGAATGGTGAAAGAAACGCCAGAGAGTGGACTGTAAAGTAGAAGTGCTGAAAGCAAAGTGTTGGGAAAAAGTGTTTGTTTGTCCTCTTAGTCAGGCTAATTGACTTTTTTTCTTCAGGGCGCAGCAGCTGTAAACAAAACACTGAGATATATCTGCTCAGAGGGAATATATTTCTGAGATTTTCATGCTAAGTTAATTAGTTTAAACTCTGTATATTGGTTATTGGTAAACATAAATAAATAAAAACCATTATAAATTAAAACTACATCCATAAAACACAGCTCGCTCATTAGGAATCCTCGGCTTTTTTGGGTTTTCATGTATATTTTTTACATTATTATTATCTTTATGTGCTTTGTGATTACTTTAGTTCAAACTTAATCAGGTTAATCTCCATGAATAACACATTTTGAACAAAAGTTTTGACTCTACAGTTTCACAAATAACACACGATTTATTTACGATTTTACGAAAGGAAATATTATAAAATAAAACTAAACAAAAAGCACAAATGCTGTATGATTTTATATATATATTAGTGAGGTTAAGTCCTGTAATTTATATTAGAGTCTTAAATAAATCATTATATTCGTTGGGTATTCTCCATATGCAGCAGTCAGGTATTGTAGTATTTTATATCACATTTGTAGGGTTTAAATCTACTGAGGATCCAGGGAATCATTTGATTTGTTGAGTTTTGATGCTTCGTAGGGTCTTAACTTAGTGACATATTGATATTTAACAGCCTCACATGAATTACATAACAGCCTGGATCAGTCATAAAAGCTGGTTAGCTCTTGTGTATTACTGCAAAACCTGATGGTTCTGCTCATATTTTGTTTTTTTAAACTTGTTTTCTTGATAAACAGACCTTGAATTAAATGGATAAATAAACACACAAAGCATATATGGAATAAAACACCAAAGACGAGCCTGTCAGCTGGATACAGGCTCAGCTTTTCACTGTAGGAGACCTGATCCGGGCGATGAAATGCAGGCCGAGTCCTGCACCGTGTCCGGCTGTAAACCAGCAGCAGCATCTGCAGCGCTGAGATGCTCTCATGTAAACACCCAGACACACACACACACACACACACACACACACACACACTGTACATCCAGTTTTCTATTTTACTAAATCAAAGGCTGCAGGGGTGGCAGCGCCGCCGCCGCCCGCCGCCTCACTCACACTTTGTTTGCGTCCAAAGCCGGCTGAGCTTCAGTGTAAACTTGTGCAGAGACGCTGCAGCTTGATGAGGCCTTTTATGGTTGGCCTCTTATATCAGCATCAAGTGTGTGTGTGTGTGTGCGCTCAGGTGTGTGTTTGTGTGTCGCTCAGCTGAGTTCATCACAGAACAAAGGGTGGTCTGACGGTGCTGCTACAGCCGGCGGCTATTATCCGTCAATAAATCAGCACGAGACTTAAACACCTCGAATGAAGCCCTTTAAATGATTACACCCAGTATGTAGTCGATATTATTCCTCCTGCACTTCGTTTATCTGTTTAATATTGTTCCTGTTGGTGTTTTCTCCTCCATAACCTGTGTTTACTGTGTGCATGTGGCACCCAGCATGACTCTCCGTCTTAAAAAAGAAAAGTTTTTGCCATTGTTTAGAATAATAAATTACACAGCGTGGACGTTTTTCTTATGTTTCATTTGGTTGGATTTTGTGTATGTTTTTGTGCTTTTATAGATAATCTCAGGCTAATCTCCATAAGTATGAATAATGTGAGGTCTTAGCCTTATATTTAAACTATAAAGGCTGTAGTAGGGTCTTAGCCTGATACTTAAATTAGTTAGATTAAGCTCTGTAATTAATAATACCGCAGAGTCTCAGCTACAGTTTTAAAATAGTTAGGCCCAGTTGGTGGGTTATGAGTCATAACTTAAGCTCAAAATTAGTCAGGGTGTTCTTTATAATCATTAATGCTGTAGCACCTTCGCCTTAATGTGTATTGTAGTCAGGCAAAGTTCTGTTTGACATTATTTTGTGGGGCCTGAATCCATAGAGGATCCAAGAATTCCTTAGATTTGCTTGGTTTTCATGTTTTGTGGGTCATAGCTTTATTTCAAATTTAGTCAGGTTAATCTCTATCGATATTAACGCTGTTGAGTCTTAGCCTTATATTTAAATTAGTTAGATTAAGTGGCGTAATTAATAATACTAAAGTTACTTCGCTAAAACAGTTACTATTAAAGCTCAGTAAGTATAGCTAGTTGCTATAATATTAGATATTAGAATCATAACTTTTGTTCAAACTTTGTTAGGTTAATCTTTATAATTGATATTACTGTTGCGTCTTAGCCTTAGTAGGCATTATAGTCAGGTAAAGTACTATTTTCTGTCATTTTTTAGGGCTTAAATCCATAGAGGATCCAGGAATTCCTTAGGTTTGTTGGGTTTTCATGTTTTGTAGGGTCATAATTTCATTTCAAACTTAGTCAGGTTAATCTCTATCGATATTAACACTGGAGAGTCTTAGCCTTATATTCAAATTAGTTCGATTAAGTTCTGTAACTAATACTGAAGGGCCTTTGCTACAATATTAAAATAGTTAGGTTAGGTTGATTGGCTCTTTATGTATACTGTCGTAGGGCTAAGGCTTAAGTTTAAATGTAGTCAGGTTAATCTCTATTAATAATAACACTGTAGGGTCTTAGCCCTAGTATGTTTTAGGTGAAGCGGTATTTTACAGTATTTTTGAGGTAATCATTGAATTTGTTGGGTTTTTCATGTTTTGTAGGATCATAACTTTATTTCAAACTTAGTCAGGTTAATCTTACACTTAGCCTTACACTTACATTAGTTAGATTAAGCTCCGTAATTGAAACTACTGAAGGACCTCAGCCTTATTGTGTATTCTAATAAGGTGGAGTTGCATTTTAAATCATTTTTATGGGTCCTAAATCCTTAAAATTTAAATTAGTCACACCATAAATCACACTGTCAGGTCTTAACCTTAATATTTAAATTACTCACACCATGAATCACACTGTCGGGTCTTAACCCTCATATTTACATCATGTTTTGTTTTTTAACCTGCCTGGTAAATAACAGGGACTCGACTGATTTGTGACTCTGAAGTGACGTGAACTTGACTTGTCTTGACAAACTAACTAAGATAAGATAAAATAACAAAAAGATAAAACTTCATTAGTCTCAGAGGAAATTCTTTTTCTGCCCGATATCACTCTGAAAACAGAATTACATAACATGAGAGAAGCAATGCCTGATAGAAAAACACTGACATATACGTATGGTGTTGAAAACAAAGAAAGGAAACTAAAATAAAACTACAGTAGAAGGAATTCTGGCAGTTTGTTTTTGTTGTTGTTGTTTTTTTTGGCCATGATGGAGCATCAGTCTATTTAAATGAACACTCAGTGACCATACATGTGCTGTCTTTCATGTAAACACGCTTTAAAAATGGCCAAACTTAGTGTCGAAACAGCCTGAAGCTTTGCTAAAAACACGCTCTTATCTCCGCCTTAAACACTTTGTTTGCTTCATCTCAGACTTATCTCCCGCTGGTCTGCGCAGGATCAGTAATTTTTGCAAACTGCCTCCTGACAAATGATTTTCATTTTTACAACCAGGGCCAACGTGGTACGTCAGGAAAGATGGTGAGAAGATATGCAAGCAAATGACGATGAGCTCGCAAAAGACATAATTAGCAAGAACTGATTCACAAATCTTCTGTGGAGACTGATGAACAACATGCAAACAAGTTAAATCTGCAAGTGTGTGGCGGGTTTTGTTGGATTTTCTTTGACAAAAATTAAACTTATATGAGCCACAGTTTGTAAATAAACACAGTAGAATCTAAAAAAAAAAGCAGGTTTAAGTCATGTGGTTGATGTTTTGGCAGGTTTGGTAAAAAAAAAAAAAAGAGGACGACTGAGGAGGAAATGAATTCACGTGTTCAGCTCGTATGTTTGCAAAGATACATGACGATCACAAGAGGAACGTCGGCTTCATGTGATACGGTCAGTTGATTGATCATCTCAGAGTTAATTCCCCCAAATGTTCAAATAAAAACCTCTTTAACCGGAGCTGCTGTTACAAAAAAACGCCTCTAAAGTGCAGCAAAAGGTCACTCTGTTGACGCAAACTGTTGCCCAACTGCACAAACCACGGATGTTAAAATAAGAATCGCACTCTTCTACATGTGAACATGCAGAACCGAGTGTGTCGGCTCCGGGACAAAGAGCTCCGGCTGAGGGCTGCGGTGGCCGTTTGGTAGCTGGATGATTCAAGGCCTGCTGTCCAAATGTGAGCGCCGTCGCCGGGGTGTGCGTGACAGATGTTGTGTGTAGGTGAAAACAGAACACTGGGGCTGTTAGATGTGAGGTCGAGGCGCACATCAAAACAACTGTCATCTTGCAGATCCTCCTTTGATCAGAAATTCGTCTGACTGGAGCTGCACAGACGCTGAAGCGAAATGGAAGCCGCGATGTGCTAAAAACGCCATTTTAGTCTGAACATGAAAACATGAAATAACTCAAGTTCTGGGTGTTTTATGTTCGGTTATGGCGGGAAAGTGAACAGATGTTGCATGCATGACGTGCATAAAGCCTCGAATTTGCATTTTGCAAAGTGGATTTGGTGAGAAAAACAGTAAGTTCTGCACCAAACTTCATTTTAAATCATCTTAACTGAGGTTGTTAGCTGTTCAGGTTGAAGCAGCACCACAAGAGCCACAAAATGATGCTTTTCCAGGAAATAATCAAAGATTTCTTAATGCTAAGATGCCACAAACTCAAGTTCTATGTGTTATATGTTTGGTTATCGAGGAAAAATGAACAGATGTTGCATGCATGATGTGTATAAAGCTCCAAATGTTGTTATGCAAAGTGGATTTGGTGAGAAAAACAGTCAATTCTGCACCAAAGTTCGTTTCAAACAGTCTTAATTAAGGTTGTGTTAACTGTTCAGGTCAAAGCAGCAACAACAGAGCTACAAAATGATGCTTTACTGATAAATATGGAAAGATTTCTTAATGCTAAAATGCCACAAACTCAAGTTCTAAGTGTTATATGTTTGGTTATAGAGGAAAAATGAACAAGCATGATGTGCATAAAGCTCCAAATGTTGTTATGCAAAGTGGATTTTAGTGAGAAAAACAGTCAATTCTGCAACAAACTTCATTTTAAACAGTCTTAATTGAGGTTGTGTTAACTGTACAGGTCAAAGCAGCAACACAAGAGCAACAAAATGATGCTTTTCCAGTAAATAATCAAAGATGTCTTAATGCTAAAACGCCATTTTCCTTTGAAGATGTAAACACAAAGCATGAAATAACCCTGCGTGTTATGCATCAGGTTACAGAGGAACAATTAACAGTGAAATAGAAGCTGTCGCATGCATGATGTGTGTAAAGCTTCAGAGGATTCAGTGAGAAAAAAACCCAAACTAAACTCCATTTGAAGTCATTTTAGTTCAGGTTGGTAACTTCACGGGTCGAAGCAGCAACACCAGAGACACCAAATGCTCCAAATGTCATAAAGTAAAGTGGATTTAGTGAGAAAACAGTCCAATCTGCTTCATTCAGGTTGTTAACCGACACACAGAACGAGTCTTTTCCAATAAATAATCAAAGGCTTCTGGTAGATGTTGACATTTCTGCACTCTCACATTTTACACAACGCCGAGGACAGAAATGACTCACTGAACTTTGCAACCAAACTCATCTGACACACTGCAACCGTCATTCACCACAAAGCCCAAACCAGGCCAGAACGCTCGACAACAGCTCTGCGACTAAAGACCTGAATGGAGACAATCACTCACAGACATCACACCATCATCATCATCATCATCATCATCAGAGGGCCACATCCAGCTCACAGCCTCTACTGGACCTCACATCCAGCAGCTCCAGCCCTCCAGCACTCAAACACAGCCTGAAGGCAGCAGGTTACCTCTCTTGAAGGACCATCTCTTCATCCACAGTTTGGAGAAGGACGGCCAGGAGTTGTTGAGAGGAGAGTCCGCCATGGGAGCAGCGCAGTGGGGGGAGGCCGGCTGCTAACTGGAGCTCAGTCAACACTGGAGCTCCGACACCCAGCGAGGAAGAGGGAGGAAGAGGAGGAAGGGGAGGGCAGCAGGGGGAGGA